>NC_089800.1:515410-722910 GCF_029633855.1 Hoplias malabaricus
TGTTCTGGTGCGGTTCGTTGGGACGATAAGTGTTCGTATCAGGGACAGAAAAACTGCTGAGTGAGATGAAGATGTAGCTGACAAATAAATACGTGTTGCTAAATGAGTTATTGGCATCAGGAGCTAGTTACTGTGTAATCGGAGAGCAGCTCAATGTGTTTGAGATTTAAAACACAAATATAAATCATGTTGGAGAGATGCCACTGTGCTGTAACTAATGCTACACGGCGGATGGATGGATGACTGCTTTCTTTCAGTGCTTTAGGGAGCATTAGCTCTCTGGAATGCACTTTCTTTTCCATGTTGGGAGATTATCTGTGGCCACTAGATGGCAGTATTGCACATTTATATATGAGTTCTTATAAGAAACTTATTTTACAAATGTATTAAAGTGATTTAATACATTTTCTTTTTTCCCCAGTGCTTTGTAGATATCAGTGGAATAACGATGGCTTTCTCTGTAGCCTTAGTCTCTGATGTTTTTCTGTCGTTCCATTGAAGTTTATTAATTGCCTGCGTGGTGGAGGCGTCTAGCTTTTTGACGGAGAGCTGTGGCCCATCTTTCATGTCTGTCTACATATGATCTCAATCACACTTTTACAGCCGTGTGCAGCAGGCTCAGGGCTCTGTGGCGGCAGAGGGGCACCGTTGCTTCTCAAATCTGAGCCGTAATTATAGCAACGGGCCGAAATATTGTTTTTATTACTAAGCCAAACAAAATGCTCTCTTTATTTGCCACTTTACATCAAAGCGGTGTGTATAAGCACTAACCGCAGAGCTCCAGCGCCACGCTTTGCACTTTAATGAAAACCAAATGCAGAGTGAGAGTTAACGTGTCCGTGTCTGAGTGTGGGCCACCTCTCAACTTCACACCAGAAACAGAGTGGAACCTGTGTGTGTGTGTGTGTGTTTCAGTGGGCTGGTAAAAGTGCTCAATGCAATGTGAGCACACCCTCTTGGCAAGTGCAAACACACCTTAAATCTAACCAGGATATTGTTGCACTAGGAACAAAGCCTCTGCATTATTGGTGCTTTTCATATTTTGTCATTTGGATTGATGGAAACACTGGGTTGCATTTTCTTGACGAATGGACCAATAGAAATGCTCTAAAATTGCTTCTTGCTGATTATTTTAAGTATTTTTATATTTTTCAATAATGCTCTCTGCCAGTTGAAATTCTGAGTTTATTCAGTTTCAGTGGAATTCTCACTGGTTTTGTGCAGTGCACTTTGTACAAAATACTAATCATTAAATACATTTAAATACGTATGTGAAACCCATCAGTCTGAGGGATATAAAACTCCTCTTGCATCCTCATATTAAAGACGATAAATTCATATTATACTCACGGTTCTATTCGTAAGCATTGTACAAACAATGTAAGACGTCATAGAAGCAATGAACACAGCACTAGACACAGGAGGAGAGGGGAGGACAAGCTCGGAGGTGTGGTGGAAAAGAGCTCCTGACTTCTGGGCTTTGCCGTGCTGAGAGTCTCACCTGGAGCAGGGGTGGACAGCAGAGATATGTGTCAGAGAACTGGAGAGGAGTGTGTACTTAGGCCCGAGTGCAGAGAGATAAGATGATGCCTGACCATGTATGGATTTTCAAACCTGAAGAAGTGTGTTGTAAACGGCGTTGGAGCTGGAGGAGACCTTTCAGTGCTGGAGTTATATGCTCTAAGTCTGGAATGTGTAAGTTCCCTCGCTGCCAATCTCTGGACGTACTGTAGCCTCCTAAGGCCCCAAGAAAGAAGCCTAAAGACTACAGCATTACACTAGTGCAGACTTGATGTAACAAACATGTCAGAGCTGAATGCAGAGGCCTGTGTTACTATGCAATTGATGAACTGTTGTTTACAGATATTAACTGAGCATAATATGCCATAGACCACACCTGTATTTACTGATGTTATAGTCATGCTGCCCGTCCCTGAGTAAAACAATTAGGGCCCTTCCAGCATGTTCCAGCACAGTGTGTTCATAACTAATAATGGTTTTGCCGTTCAGAGCTCTGCATGTGTGTTGTTACTCAGTGTGTGTCCAGTGTGTGTTCAGTGTGTGTTCAGTGCAGTTTTAGAGAAAGTACCTCGTCGCGTACCGTCTCCATAAAGCAGTTAAAGAACAGCCGTCTGTCTGTCTGACTTTCATTAAGGAACATGGAAAGTTTTGTGTGATCTGACGTGGCTGGTGCAGCGTGTGTTTTCTTGGGCGGTGTATACGTGCGTGTGTGTGTTTATGTGTGTGTGATTATACACTGGAATTCTCCTCATCTCTCTGGGCTTTGTTAGAACAGCATCGCTCACATAGTTTCCACCTCAACCACCCTGCTCATTTCATTCAATCAGACACAACACATCTAGAGTAATAGGCCTTCGCACATGGAAAAACACACACACACACACATCCATGGAAACACAAACACACTGGACAATATGGCCATTAAGAACACTGTCAAATATAAAAAAAAGAATAAATGATGATTAAATGTTGTGATGGTGACTGAACGTGAAGCTAATTCACAGAAGTGTGTTTAACATTCATTCGTTCGTTGTCTGTAATCTTATCCAGTCCAGGGTCGCGGTTCTGTTTATTTTACAAAGGTAGCTTTCAGTATTCAGCAACAATCCCTGGACTGCTTTATCGAGCCCTGTATAAACACATATATTCTTCTTATGTTACTACTGACGTGCCCTAACCATTTCTCACAAAGCTCCTCATGGTAATGGACGTCTGCTGTGACTGTAGCTAATAATATGAACAACTTACATGTTGCACTGGGAGAAGTGACTGAAGAGTCTTCATTTCCATCACGTTTGTGAGGATACTGATCTAGAACAGTGCTGTCGTTACACCGTGTCTTTACTGTAAAAGACAGACCGTGATGCGTCACAGTGTCAACATCACAAACATAAACGCCGCACGTCAGAATAGAATCTACTACGGACCAATCAGAAAACAGATCGAGACTTGCGCTATAGTGGGTGAACATCTGAGAAAAGCTGTTGATCAGAGCAGAGAGTGGTGTCGGTCGTAAACGACCCGTGGGCTGATGCTCGCAGTCGGTGTACACAGCTGTGCTGATTAACAGGAGCATTTGGCTTTTTATTCTGTTGCTCACTTGCTTGCACCCGATCACATTATATCATTCAATCCGTTCTTAAATCACGGCCTTTCAGGATGAGCAGCTTCTTGCGATAACGTATCATGATAATGATTAATCGTGCAGCCCTGACAAACAACAACAACACAGACCAACATCCACAGATACAAAGGAGATCTGCTTATCGACCTGCTGCTGCTGCTGCTGCTGCTGCTGTATAAATGTTGTTGCTCTGAGGGTCTTTATGGTGTGCAGGAATTCTCTGTGGGCTGCTGGTTGCTAAAGCAGAGATAGGGTCAATATGGGAAAACAAACACATTCTGTCAGGGGCTGGTGTAGGAGGAGAGCACCTGGCTCTGACGAGGAGGACATGGCGTGTTTCTGAATAGTTGTTGTTTTGTTTTTCTGTGATGGTTAAAAGTGTTGTATAGACGCCTACCTCTCAGGGCCTCTTGGATACAGCCTTGGGAATCCATTGCTTAGATCCTAATCTCATGGCACAGCAAAATATGCTACACTCTGTCCAAAGGTTTGTAGACACCTCTAATAAGTGATTTCTGCTTCAACTGTTCCCTTACATTCTTTCTTTATTGTTTTAACTACTTTTTTTCTCTTAATTGCACCAAGGGGAGGGGGGGCTGTAACCCAATTCCGTTGTAGTATAAGTAAAATGTACAATGACAATAAAGGTTTCATCATCATCATCATCATCATCGTTAAAGTTTGTATAAACTACATAGAAAAGCATTGGCCACTATGCCAACACAGACAATAGGGCAACCACCCACCAACCAACTACCAACCACCACCCACCAACCACCACCAACCAACAACCCACCAACCAACCACCACACACCAACCAACCACAAACCAACCACCAACCACCACCCACCACCCACCAACCAACCACAAACCAACCACCAACCACCACCCACCAACCACCCACCACACACCAACAAACCACCACCCACCACACACCAACCAACCACCAACCACCACCAACCAACCACCCACCAACCACCCACCACACACCAACAAACCACCACCCACCACACACCAACCAACCACCAACCAACCACCACCCACCAACCACCCACCACACACCAAACAACCACCAACCACCAACCACCACCCACCACCCACCCACCACACACCAACCAACCACCAAACACCAACCACCACCCACCAACCACACACCCACCACCACCAACCACCCACCAACCACCCACCACACACCAACCAACCACCACCCACCAACCACCCACCACCCACCAACCACCAACCACCACCAACCCACCACCACCCACCAACCACCAACCAACCACCAACCACAAACCACCACCAACCAACCACCCACCACACACCCACCAACCACCACACACCAACCACCAACCACCACCCACCAACCACCCACCACACACCAACCAACCACCACCCACCAACCACCACCACCCACCAACCACCAACCACCACCACCCACCAACCAACCACCACCAACCACCCACCACACACCAACCAACCACCAACCACCACCAACCACCCACCACCAACCACCACCACCCACCAACCAACCACCACCCACCAACCAACCACCACCATCAACCACCCACCACACACCAACCAACCACCACCCACCAACCAACCACCACCCTCCACCCACCAACCAACCACCACCACCAACCACCCACCACACACCAACCACCGCCAACCAACCAACCACCACCAACCACCAACCACCACCACCCACCAACATACCACCACCCACCAACCACTCACCAACCACCAACCACCAGCACCCACCAACCAACCACCACCCACCAACCACCACCACCACTCAACACCAGCACCACCCACCACCACCAACTCACTGCACTGGGTTTAGTGTGAGGTGAAGGCCTCTGGGCAGGGACAGGGTCCTGGACACATACGTCACGCATGTCTTTGCTGTTTGTGTTGACAGCTACTGAGATGTAAAAGTCATCTGTGGTTTGATATGGGTGATGGATTGGATGATGGGACTGTTGTGACGCAGAGCGGAGATGAGAGGGAGTGCCCGAGCCACTGCATCTGAAGGAACTGAAGATGGAGATGATTAGGATGTCAGAAATGACCACAGTGAACATTGGAGTAACACCCTGCACCTCTTTACTGTCCGAACGACCTCGTCTGAAGGCCAGTGCAGTTTGTTCAGTACAGTGCCTCCGTCACTGCACTGGGGCATACACAGAGACTGCAAGTATAGCGCCCCCTGTTGACCCCAGTGACTCTAAGTCCTACAGAATTTCAGCTGAACAGGAGCATGAGACACTCGTCTGTTCTTAATGTTGTAACTGGAGCCAGAATGTTCTTTCAGCACCTGCACAGGACTTTGGACTCACCACAACCCAGTTATAAATTATGAATGAATGAATGAATGAAGTCATGTGTTTTCATTAATACAATGAACACATCTTCGTTTGGATGCTGGCATTCCCACATATATTCATTAGTGTGTGTGTGTGTGTGTGTGTCTTTTCCTGCCTTCTTTTTTCTGGTGTTCAGAGTCTGTCTCCTTTACTGTGGTCAGGATGTAGCTTCTTCCTCCATCTCTACTCTTCCTGACCTTGTTGTCCTCTCAGTAACCATACCGCTGTGGGCTAATTACTATCTTACCGCTAATTGCAGCAAAAGACTGTCTCTAGCTCTCGATGTGTGTGTGTGTGTGTGTGTGTGTGTGTGTGTGTGTTGTTGAGGTGGTGGGTCAGGATGTGTGCTGTGGCCTGCCTCATCTCTTCATCTGAAAACACACACACATACACAGCTGAGAGCTCTTATCCCCTGCACACATCCACCGGACAGTGGGCAATTACAAACCTTCTGGATCCTTTTACTCGGAGTTGAACTTTTGTCACTGATCCAGAATCAGCTTCCATTCCCCAGGCCTAGCATTAATCATTCTAAAACAGACGGGAAACTGCACTCAGATCAGTGACATCATCTTGTGCTCCTCAGATTAACTCTGTCCACTTTCAGCATATTGATTCTCCCTGACCTTCTAGGCCTAATCTGTGTGTTACGTTCTAACACACGCGTGTCCTCCATTTGTGCTACTTTTACCAGTGTAAGCTCTCACAGAAAAAGGAAAGCAGTCGGTTACAAATGTCTTATGACTTCAGGTAAAATCTTATGACTTTATCAAGCACAAACATTCCCCCGTAACCCTATTGTCTGATGTGTGAAATGCTGTTGAGCTGTTAGTGAGAAATGAGTGTAAAAAGGGGAGGGCCATGCTGTGAAATCTGGTCACTATAAGGTCGTCTATATTATAGCATCAGGTTGTGTACTGAATCAGGTGACTTCCTTTAATCGTGTTTTGACATATCTCTTTGTCTTTTTTAGAGGATCTGGATGATCTGCGGATGGAGGGGGTCACTGGCCTAGTGCCGTCCGGCAGTAAGTTCAGCCAGGGCCGCAGCTTGTACTGCCCAGAGCCTCAGGCCAAAGTTACACTCAACATCTGCTCAAGGTGTGCAAGGTAAATATTTACGCACAAACCCACTGACCTGTCCAAACAGACCAGCTCCTTCTGCCAAGCTTCATCTCTCGCCACTGGAGTCTAGTGTCTGTGTGTTAGGGGTGTGTGTGTGTGTATGTGTGTGCGTGTTACCTGTGTGTGTACATAAATGAATAAGCCAGTCAAATGCTAATAATGTTACACTCTTCTGATAAAACTAACACATGCTGCATTGTTTACATTTGATAATGTTCTGTAACGACACATTTTATAAATAGATTGTTTATTTATGAAAGTGTGTACATTAATAATTCAGCTGACGTGAGTTCAGATTTGTATTTCAAGTATTTTACAACAGCTTCAGACATTGCTCAGGCAATCACCCCTAGAGCAGTGATGAGAACCCCACAGCCCTCCACTCAGCCATAACTCATGCTCATATACTCATATTTATGCAAATGAAATGAGCCTCAACCAATAAAACTGATTGCGAGAATCACGATTACAGTGTCATCCAGCAGCTGCATCTCTGGCATCAGTGAGATCAAGTCTAGAAAAGTGACTCAGCGAAGGAAAGTCCCAGACAGAGGTCATTGCTTTGGAAAAAATGAAAAGAAATTGACAGCGGATTTTTCTCTGGCTGAAGATCTCACCGTTTCCATAAAAAGTATTTTTTTTAAAAAACACCAACACACACACACACACACACACAGACACACACACAAACACACACACACAAACACACACACCAACACACACACACAGACACACATTTAGAATGTTCCAGGAGCAGATGAAATGAAGGTGCTCAGTAGCAGATTGAGCATCATATCAAGCTTCTTTCCTCTGATCTATAAACAGACGAGACAGCACTGAGACAGAGGTGAGTGTGAGGTGAGGGTGAGGGCTATATTCTGAAGGAGAGTTGGTGAAAAATAATAAATTCATTGTAGTTGCTGACATCAGAGATTCTGAAAAACAGGGCAGTCGTGAAATTCCAACAGCTCCATGGGGAAGTAACAGTAGAGCTGTGGAATTCACTTTTTAAAAACAATCAGTATTTCTTTAATATTGTAATTTTCAAACGAAGTATTGCAGTTAAAACATAGTATAATTAAGTGATTTTCAATATATCAGTCGACTGCGTCAGGCCTCCATCTGCCACAGTGGCTCTGAAGACAATGTTCATTTGAATGGCCTCAGACAAAGACGTGTTAGAGGTCAGATATTTATGACATTACTCTCTCTACCTCCACTATTTTGAACCTGAGGCAGTTGAGCTAGAGGCTTGAGACGTGGGTGCATTCACTGCACATTTTTCAAACAATGAAAATTAGGACAAGAGCTGCTGTATCAATTTGATTGGTCCAAATCTGTGACCCTGTAACACCCACCCCCCCACCAACCACCCCTCTGTGGCTTCAGTATGTATGAATGTTGCATTTGTATTTATTCATTTGGTTCCCAGTGGGGACCTCAGACATGTTCTAAAGTGTTTCACCAAGACACTCTCGGAACACTGTGAATGGACACCTCTCTGTTCCCTGTTCACCGTGTACAGCCTTAACTCTCTCAAAGCCACGGCAACAGACATTCAGGCTTTAATCACCTTTCAGACAAGAACTCCTATCTAAAGAGCATTCCAGATCTGTTCGTGTTCAGAAGAGCAACACAAACACTGATAGAGCTCAGCTCTGACCCAGATAGGCGTCCTGCGCTGACCGTGACCAAACTCGGATATAAGCTCCTGGACTTAGATCTGATAACCTCCACATGACTGCATTCAGCATCCAGGATAACAGAACCCAGAGAGCGGAACTGCGATAATGTACACCTACGCTGAACAAAATAGTGCTAGGAACTACACCCGTACATATTTTATGTTTTATGCCCGAATGTTTGTGCACACACCTAATCCAACTGTGCCCTGACCTTCACAAACGTTCTCACGGCTGAAGGTCAGAGCCTCGCCGCAGTAAATCCTTCCCAGATGTTGATGTAAATAATGTTTATATATATATTATTATACAGTATTTACAGTCACTGACAGAGGGAGATTATCTCTCCCTCATTGCATTTCCTGTTCCTCCTCTCTTTTTCTGCCCCACTGGCTGGATGCTGATGCCATGGCTGATAGAGCGCTCTGATGGTCATCTCTCTGATGGTCAGATGGCTGCAGCTTGTTTTCCTTTGTTTGGAAGTGTTTTTGCTTAAAAAAAACCTTGCTATAAATTGACTTGTATCCAATGTGCACATCATTTCCCCCCACGTAAGTTGTTATATTTCTACTAGTTCTGTTATTAATTATTATATTCCCTAATATCATTTTTTAAAATGGACTAATTACTAACAATCTGTAGCCACCCTTTAAAGCTGCTGGTGTACTCTCAGGAACGTAGAAAGCTTGTATCAGTGTGATTAGTGTTTACGGAGTCTGCCCTCCACAGAGTGTGTGGTTTAGCTCATTTTTACCAAACCCTGCAAAATTTGTGCGATTATTACCAGGGATTTTAAATACATTTTTTAAAAATATTAGGGTTTAGTGTCCCTCCCATTCAAACGGCGGCTAGTCGTGTTTGGGCTGCAGTAACTGCCTGAGGGCATTGGCAGTTTAGCCACTACGTGGACAGGCTTTCGGGTAATGACTTGATGTTTGGCCCATGTTTACTATAAGCCTGGCACGTGAGGCTCGTATTGGAGCTACAGTTTGAAAATCCCATGCAGATATTACTTTTCCAGTGTTGCGGTGTTCTATGGAAATCCTTATGAATGACACTTCACTGTTAGCGCTAATCAGGATGCAGCTCGTGAAATAAAACCCTGGCTCCAGCTTCAGCCAAAGACCTGTCAGAGAAGGAGAGCTGAAACCAAATGACAGTGAGAAAGCAAACTTTTTGTCAATCTAGAGTTATCTGACACATAGTAAAGAGCAGACATGAACAATATCAGAGAGAGAGAGAGAGAGAGAGAGAGACGGAGGGAGAGAGAGAGAGAAAGAGAGAGAGAGAGAGAGGGAGGGAGAGAGAGAGACAGAGAGAGAGAGAGAGAGAAACACAGAGAGAGAGAGAGAAACAGAGAGAGAGGGAGGGAGAGAGAGAAACAGAGGGAGAGGGAGAGAAACAGAGAGAGAGAGAAACAGGGAGAGAGGGAGGGAGAGAGAAACAGAGAGAGAGAGAAAGATAGAGAGTGAAGTATAAAGACAGAAATGCACTAAAGCTTTTGGGGTGTATCCGTCTGATGTGTTTACAGATTGGCTGTAGAAGTTTTAGAGATGACTTGATATCTGTATTTTCCTTCTCTCTCTCTCTCTCTCTCTCTCTCTCTCTCTCTCTCTCTCTTGCACTCTCTCCATGGGCATGTGACTACATGGTGGACATAAGCAGCATTCCTCACATTCACACACACACACACACACACACACTGAGACCCCTTTGTGTAGCTGTGAAAGGATAAGTACCATCCAGTGTGGGCTGCAGAGTCAGTCAGTTACCTGTTTTCTATTGTAATAGTGTTGCTTACTGCTGCCCAATACTCTTTTGGGGAGGTTTTGGATGGAGGTTGTTTATAGGCCCCATAACATGAGCTCTTTACAGGAACCCTGCTACAAATCACTGGCATTTACACGTCATGATAAATGCCATTTTCTAACACGATTCATCCTGATAGATCTTCTCCAATATCTCATTACAGTCATTTAAAGTTGTCTTTACACACACTGAGATGATCCCCAACAACACTCCGACTCATCCCAGGGATATAGTATGGGGCTTCATCTCTCTTGAGAATACAGTGCTCCACAGGCCAAAGATTGGGGCCTTGAACCCCTCAATTAGGAGAAAACTTTAAATATGGCCCCTGTAGATGGCACTTGAGGTCAGCTGCTTGTTTAGTGATGCAGGGTGGATGGCATTGGTTCTGCGAATGCAAAGCCTATGATGAGTGGCTCCACATAATGAGTGGATCACAACGCTGTGTCCAGTTGGGAATCGTCTAAAGCCCTGCCAAAGCCACAGCACACACCACTGTAGGACAAATCACTGATTTACTGTTTGTATTTGGTCATCAAATCCGAAACATGACCTCAGGATGATAAAGGGGATGAGGCCACGTGTTTCTGAAAATAGAGCAGTAGAGCACAACCTCCTGTTTCCTCTCGTCGAAAATCAGCAGCAGACCCAGTTCAGTAACAACGAGTCAAAAGGCTGCAGTGGATTATGGGCCTGAGGAGTAAAAGGCTGAATGTCAGCATTCGAGTGACGTACTGAAAGCTGCTCTGTCATCGTTATAGTCGCTGTGGCTTTTGTGCATAAAGACTGAGGTTCTGTGGCCAGAGTCTACTTTCACTGACCACTTCATTAGCACGACTGATGATGCAAAGTATGTCTTCAGGTCCTCCATCAGTGGTCAGCTTCTAACCACAGAGCTGGCTTTTTTACGACTGGTGGACCCCTCGGTTACAGTGTGTGGTCTACCATAGTAATAGCATCTGGACAATCAGAAACTGACCAGTCACGGACGGATAGAGGGCCGAGAGTCAGTTGTTCACCTCTACAGAGGGTATACAGAGAGGCGGAATTCATAAAACGAACGGTCCATGAGAGTACATCTAAGGTTTTTTAATAGTATTTCAAATGAATAGCGGCGACCCTGCTAGCTCTGAGGCTACGGAGAGTGCAAGTGTTTATAAACACAGCCTGGGCCGATTTTAGCTTAGCGATAGCCGCTAGCAGCAGACAATAATCACTCTCGAGTCCTCACTGGATTGTACTGGCTCTCCCAGTCAGCTCCATCTTTAAATCAGCTGTTCTGGTCACTGAGATGCTGCAAGTGAGGCTTATTTGAAGCAGGCCTCCTCTGGGCTTTCTTGTGGCTTTTTAACAAATCACATATTAAAGAGTAATTTCTGGATTTGTCACAGAAGGCCGTGGCAGAACGAAGGGCCCTGAGCTTAACAGCAATAAAAGTTTAAAGCTGAATTGGAACAAGCTTTTGTTATTGTTCTTAATAACGTGCCGTGGTCGCACACAGGGAAAATGCATGCGATGGTGGCATGGAGAAACAAGAAAGGAACAAAACCTATCATTAACTAAGTGTAGCGTCTGCTGATTTACAGGTTCTGAAGTGAACTGCATCCAAATAATATTTAACAACATCTCATTGTTGGGAATAATGTCTTCCAAGGAATTTGAGGGAGAGAGTTTACAGGGACATAATTGGCCTCCTTTAGAATCCACCTCATTTTTCCACAAGTGAATACGCTTCTGAGTTTTAATGTGTCTGTGACATCCTTTTTGCCAAAAATACTACAAGGATCAAACATCACAGCAGCGCTCTCGCCTGTCTAAACCAAGTACTCCTCACTGCAGAGACAGAAATCCACTGGGTGGTGTCGGATCACATCCAGATTAGTTTGTACTGGGAGGAGGCAGGTTTAGTCTAATCCAATTAAAACACAATGAAATCCCTATAGATTTCTGTTTCTGCGGCAATGTCCTTCTCATCTAAATGGCCCTGTATTTTCAGCGCCTGTTCCTTTAAAGGATAATGAGCCGCTCGCTGTTCACCCCGACCCCGAGCGCACAGCGGTGAACAGCGGGGAGCAGAAGCTCTGGTTCTCTTTCTTCCCCGTTCTTATTTTCTCTATTTTTACTCTGTTACTGCTCTTATTTCTCCATCTTCATTGTGTCTGTGTTGCTCTGTTGCACTCCAGTGCTGTAACTGGACAGACTCCATTTTAAAGATCGTTATTTGACGTCAGGAGCAGCACAGAATCATAACGTTCCATCCCGAGTTTTTTGGGGGGGTCTTATTTTACAGGTCTTGGATTTGTGGGCTCTAAAATAATGTGTTAATGTTTTCATAATTTCTCTCCTTTAACGTCCCCCCGAGGGCAGACAGGCTTTCTACAGCTTCTTATTCATCTCTGGGATTCATTTGGAGACTTAGAGCCCTTGAGCAGTCTTTAACCTTTCCCTGTGAATTAATTCCTCTCTTTCCTTCCTCTCTCTGAGGCCATATCTCTGTTCCCTCCACATGATAATGTCTGATAAAACAAGTGTTCTCCCACACGTTTATGAATTGAGACACTGCTCCACTCTTCGATCCAGATGAGACATTTGAGATTGTGATTTCTCATGTTGACTCATGGTAAGCATGTTATTATTAGCACTGTTATCTCCGCCATGCCTCAGAACTCGGGGCAGGTGTAACTCAAGACCCTGGTGGGTGCCATGTTGTTAAGGAGATTTTTGTTTTTTGTTTTTTTGTGTTTTTTTGAAGGCTCCAAGGGGACAGTCTCACGCCAGGAGGAGCAGCTGAGGCACCAGCTTCCAAAGTCACAGAGCAAGCCGTACCTGAAGTTACCTGTAAGTGAAGCTCTGCCATTCTACCTGCTCTTCATACCTTAGAGGAATGCATTCAGCTGCGTACAATGTCACATTCTGAAGCCTTTTGAAAGGCAGTGGATGATGGGTAATTTGTTTTTTTGTGAAGCAGTCACTCAGTACCATTAAGAAGACACTCTTGCCCAAAGGGGGCTCCACCTGATCCATTATAGGTGGTGTTTGTTTCAGCCTGGAACCATGCCAGCTAGTTACAGTAGAGATCTCTCGCCCTTAAAGAAGGAGTCAGTCATTTTCAGCATCATAGAGTAGAATAAAGGTGTTTTTTTATTATTTGTTATTCATCTATAAAGAAATGTAGCATTTTTCAGAGTGGTTTGGAAGCTAAAAATCCTGCTGTGTGTGTGTGTGTGTGTGTGTGTGTGTGTGTGTGTGTGTATGTGTGTGTGTGTGTGTGTGTGTGTGTGTGTGTCTCTCTTTCTGGAGCAGGTCCATTGCCAGCGGTGACAGAGTCTCTGACTGCAGCTGAGCTGGACCTCCAGAGTATCTCTCAGGTTTCGGCACAGGTAAACCACCCCGCCCCAGACCAGATTATCCCTTTCCTGCCTTCCCTCCATCTTCACCATTGTGCACACTGTCAGGAGGACAGTTAAAACCACTTATATCACACTTCCACCTGGAGATACCCCACCCGCGGTGGGCTGTTTATCTCCAAGCTTGTCAGGTTAGCGGATAGCTTACCACTCAAAACAAAGCATAAAGAGTCTCCTGGTGTGAGAGCAGTGGCGCCTTTGTTTTGGGGGAACCATCAGGTAGAGTCATGTGACTGGATAGGGCCTCATCCAGGCAGGAGTTGTGATTTGTGACTTCTGCTGCGGGTGTTGCTTTGTGGGAGATGGCGGTGTACGGTTTCATCTGTACACAATGTAATGACACTGACACGGAGCTACTATGGTGGATACGGCTGTAGCAGGACCTATTCTTTCATGACTGTCGACTGGAGTTAGCTTATATTGCACATCTTGATATAAACCGGGTTCATTCCCACACATTTAACCCTTTAAACTTGAAGGGGTCAACTCCTCATAACCTCTCATAACTTAATATTAATTTGCATATTATTTTATAGTTTGTCCTAACCCTATAATAATTAATTACAGTATTCAGCACTTGACATGAATGAGAATGTGAGAAACGGTGCTATTTTGGAGCAGTTCCTAATAAGTGTTATAGAGTATTTGAGAAACAGCGCCCCTTGTGGAAGAGTTCCTAAATGTGAGTGAGTATGTGAGTGAGTGAATAAGTTTGAAGCCATTTCTCTTAGATTCTTTGCCTCTAAAAAGCAAGTCTGTCCATAGATATCTTGGGTTTTCAAAGCTGTGTCTGCTGATGTGTGTTCCCTCTCTATGCAAGCAGTCCCCCCCACGCCACCGGGGGCGGCAAGCGGAGCCAGTGCTTTCTCATCCCTCAGCGTCCACGTCTGAAGTGCCCTTGAGCAAGGCAAATCTCCTATGGCTTGTTGCCCACTGCTTGGGTGTATATGTGTGTGCTCACTGCCCCTAGTGTGTATGAGCCAAAATTTCCAACCTGCATGTGCATGTTTAACGTACTGGCATTATACTGTAGTTTTCCACCCGTGCTATTTGCTCAGGAAAGTATGTGCAGTTGTAAGGGGTTAAAATCTGTGGTTTTAGAACTGGGGACCACTGGAGAAGCCTGGGAAGATTATATGTGTTGGATGATCTTGATATTGACTCTTGATGATCTGGTGTAACCCACCGTTTCATAATTACTGGGACATACGCGACGGTAGTTTGATTATACATAGGCTTTTGTATAATACTCAACACAGCTCTCTCTCTCTCTCTCTCTCTCTCTCTCCTCATCATTAAGCTCTTATTTTCCTATCAGCAGTGACACTGAGGCGAGGCTGCGCTGTAATTACAGAAGGCTGGTGTTGGAAAGTCTTTTAAGAGCGTTTTCGCTGCTGTGGTTTGTGGAGCAGATGGAGGAGGGCTCCAGACTTGCTGGCATCCAGTGCTGTCGCGACAGAAAAAAAACAAACCCTCATCTCCCACCAATTCCCCCAAGCCCCACAGAAAGAGCTGGTACCCCCTTGAGAAAGTTAAAGCATATCACAGAGCAAACAATATCATTCAAGTGGTACTTAAGTCAGTTATTACTGTAATTTTACTCTGCTGTACCATACTATTGTCCCGTGTCCTGTAATTGAGAGCTCTAACAAGTCCCACCTCCTTTGGTTACTGTTGCCATGTCTGTCAAACTTCCAGCTCAGGCCACCAAGCAGCATCCGTCAGAATAAACCCAGGGGAACCGGTGCACAGAGGACTCCATGCTCAGGGTTTTTCACTCAATGTAGACATATATTAATCAGCCATAACATTAAAGTCATTTCCTTCACACCCTTAAGTGCCACATGAAGCAAAGTGCAGAAGCTCTTGTTTATTAACATTTTTGCTTGGTTCTCTTCCTTCTCTGTTCTTGTTTTTGCTGCTTTGTTTGTTTCACTCCATTTAAGCTGGTCTTTGTTGTCTCCCATTAACACCGGCCCACGGACTCAGACCAGGGAACAGATCAATTGACGTAAGAAACAGAGGACGGCTTTTTATATCAGAACGGCTTTTTAAATCCATTGTTTTTAGAGTTAAGGATCCCAAAAAAAACTGATTGGGTGGTCTTAATTCACAGCTCAGGGCTTGACAGATCATCCGGATTCCCATGTGAATATATATGCACCGAATAAGTGATTTTTTTCAGAATATATCTTCTTTAATACAGTATACACTCTGTGTTTATCTGACATTCTGGAGATGTGTCACCTCTGTGCTGCAGTACCAGCTTTGTAACACAAATATAAACACACACACACACACACACACACACACACCTTTTATATTCAAACAAAACAAGCTGTCTTTACTTTGGCATGTGATTTTTGACCATGTGAAAAAATAATGGCAGTGAAAGGGCCTCGGCGTCTGCAGGTTAATCCGTGCCAAAGTGACGAGGCTAATCTCTTCCATCTGTAGAGGAACGCCTGGGTACCTACCGACACTTTTTAAAGCCTAATGTGCTTGTTTTCTGTTTAATTGCTTATTTTGGGCAGTGTCTGAAAGGCGAATGCAATACGTCTTCCTAATGGCTTGTTAGTGTAACTGGTCCTCCAGGGGCACTCTCGGCTAGTCGCTCCGAAACACACGGACAACAAAATGTAATGCTTACACAGGATGACTCACGCTTTTGGACCACAGTAGCTAAAGCTTGTTGAAGCGGCGGGGGCTGTATCTGCATGGATGTCACCCTCTGAGATGGGGGTTCTTGTTTCTCGGTTTAAGTTAATTGCATTGATGTTTACTTGTGGTACGGCCTCTGTAGCCCTCAGAGGATTGCTCTGATATCTGTGCCTGTGGGTTTGGGCCAAGGACTCATCCCAGACTACAGCTGGATGGCTCTCTGCATTGCAACAGGTTCCATATATTTCCTCCCCTTTTGCCAGCTCTCCGGTCTGTTTGCATGCTCAAAACTGCTTTATCGTGTTTACGAAGCCCCAGTGTCTGTAAATGGGTAAAAAAACAAAGTGTCTGTGTCCGGTGCTAGACTTTCTCTCTCTCTGCTCACAGCAGAGAAACGCCATCTGGAGGTTTTTAGACAACGGAGAGACTCCAAACGCTGAAAAGTAGCCACGGCTGCCCACCTGATTGTATATGTGCTTCTATACATTACTGATAAGTATGGGGGTGTAGGATTGTATTCTCAGACCAAAGCAGCAGGTTTATTAACATAGTGCATTACACATCAGGGAACCTTTCCTCTTCACGAGACGAGAACAGGAGATCTTAATGCCCACCAACAGTCCAGCAGTTTCTTATTTGTGCCAGTCATTCAGCTCAGAAATGTTCTCCCAGAAATTATTTGAGTTATTTCCATGTTATTCCAGCCCTGTTTCCTTATAGGCAGTGAGTGATATGTTTTAATTAACCCCCCTGAGCCTGTTAATAAAGCACCCTAGATAAGTGAGATTAGAGTTTAATCATTTTTATCTGAGAGCAATAATTATAGCACATGTTTGGTGTATTCATGGAGTCCTGGAGATGAGGATAAGGAGCAGTTGGCTGGTTCCTGGGGCCTGGTTCTTCTGCCCTGAAAGCTTCCTGGGGTTATTTCACTTTAATCCACACATTTCTTTGCTCACAAATGATGGTTCCTCCTAATGTTAGAAGGTAGGACTGGACTGACAAGTACAATGGGGACAGGAGAGTGAAGAAACAGCACATTCTCCTCCCTCATCATCCATGGCTGAGGCACCTAACCCCACTCTGCTCTCTAGGTGCCTCCACTCCGGGTGTTAGTGTGCTCAGTGATTTTGTTTGTGTGTTTATTGGTAAAGAAAGGTTTCATTCAGAACCACCATTTTGTTCTACTCCTGTGTAAAGATTAATAAATAAATAAAAACATGTAGCATATGGTTTGGTTGCTTGTGATTGGTCCATAGGTAGTTCACAAGTTGTTACTGGGTTAAATGTCCCCTATTAAAGTTTGCATAGACAACAGAGCTGGTAATGTGGCATAAGAAAATTGAAGGAAGTGTGGTGGTCTTCAGGGGTGTAGCTATGGATGCGCCTGGTTTGATCCAGATTGGACCAAGGCCTACCCAGTGCGCCACAGGCAATTCCCCGTATGCAGTGCGTGTTTGCCTGCGTGGACACATTCTCCTTCCAGATTGTTCTGTACGCACATTCCCGCTAGCTACCGCACCATCCCCATCGACAGGAACATCGGCACAGTGGTTACAGCCGAAACCAAAACCAGAACCCAACTCCTACGCACCCCTAAGGTTTGCTTTTGTCTTTTATTCAAAGAGAAATATAAGTATGCCCATCCAGTTTTGCCAAGCCCCACCGAAATGTCAATATATGGCTATGCCACTGGTGGTCTTATCGACAGATTTTTGATTAATGGGATTTATTCTGGAGCGTGTATTTCTGGTTTGTGAGTTTTAAAATGTCTACTGTGTTGAGGCTACTCTCTGTCATGCTTAGGCTCAGCTGACGTTTCCCAAAACGTGATGCCAACCTCTAGATAAACAAGTCTGGAAGACCACAACACTTTGAGCAATTTGTCTTTCTCTTGTTTGCTCAGAATTATGGCGGCCAGCTGTGCATATTAATACACGCACTTACAAAACATGGTGAATATCAGTATTTTCAGATGTGTGTTGGTTATTTAAGGTCAGGGTCAGGCCAGTCCACTGTTCTGAGAAAACCAGCAGCTCGTGTGGTTTGCATTTGCGCTTCTTTGGTGTCTATTTTTTAATTTTCTCAGTAAGGGTTTCTATACCTATCCACATCCTTTCAGATCCACATTGGTGAGTTGTCTACTCGCAGTGATCCAGAGACTATTTAAATATTTTACATGAAACGGCAAATCTCTATAAACCACTTAAAAAGGGAAGTTTTCCACAGTGTGGCTAACCCCAACGTGAACCCTTAGCCGCTACCGCTGCAGTCTTTCCTCTGATACTCAGGACCTCACGAACATGCGTGACCACTGAAGACCGCAACCTTTTGTCAATAGAAAAAGCCCACCACAGACTTAACTTGCATGTAGCCCTCGGTTAATCACTGTCGTTCCTTTCGGTTTGGGGCGGTGGCAGTGTTCATTTATGGAAACTGCCGGAAAACAAAAGCAAATTGCTCACCTTCAATGGAGCCCAAATACAGAGGGCGAGCAAAACACACTGTGCTGCTGTGGTTCAGTCAGCTTTCCCTAAAAATAGCCCTTAATTCACATTTAAAAGGAACAATCTGCTCAGTGGTAATTGATTGTTCATGAATGTGTTTTTACGAGTGCTCTCTATTTCTCGCCGCATATTTGAACCTCCTTGTACTTGGCCAAGGTTTTCTTCACCACCCCCCTTTTCTAAACCCTGAGCTGTAAGTAAATAAGTCTTGCTCAACATGTCCATGTGAATAAAAACATGTGATTCATTTCTTTTTGCTAAATTCTTACAAATGCAACAATGATGTCATTAGTTTTATCCTCAAGTTTTCCCCAAAAATCATACTACAGTACACTTTATTTCTAGAATGGGTGACTTATTATTCATGTATTCAAACCATTACACCTTCTCAGTAGACTTTCACTTTCAATGTTACATAACATAAAATGTGTTTGATTGGTGGATGATTTGTGCAGTGGCACCATTAAAAACAATACACATATCGCCCCCTACACTTCCTTTGGTGTACTGCATTCTGTCAGGAGGGACTACGTTTAGATTATGATACCATGTCAATGTTATTGTGTCTGTAGGGTATATAAGGTTATAGGGTATAACATCTCTAGGTTAAATAGGGGTATCTGTATGGTATATAGGGGTACAGTATCTTACAACCTTACATTTATGCATTTGGCAGATGATTTTATCCAAAGCGACTTACAAAAGAGGATCTAACATTCAAACTACAGCACAATTTATACAAAGTACCTTACATTGAGTGCAATATGCAGGAAGTAATAAGTGCATTAAAGAAATACTTTCAGTGCAAGAGATACTCTCGGAAGAGCTGGGTCTTCAATGATTTCTTGAATGCGGAGAGGGCTCCTGTTGCTCTGATGGTGCTTGGAAGCTCGTTCCACCAGCGTGGTACCAGAGATGAGAATAGCCTCGACTGACCTGTACGGGGGGTTGGTCGTGTTAGTAGGCGCTCCTTTGAGGAACGGAGAGGGCGGGCGCTAACGTATGGTTTTAAGAATCTATTGAGGAAGATGGGAGCAGAACCAGTGAACACTCTGAAGGCCATCATTAGTGATTTAAATTTGATGCGAGCAGCTGAGGGCAGCCAATGCAGCTCGACTATTAGAGGCGTGACATGTGCTCTTTTTGGTTGGTTGAAGACCAGGCGTGCTGCAGCATTCTGGATCATCTGTAGCGGTCTCACAGCACAGGCCGGAAGACCTGTCAGGAGGGTGGTGCAATAGTCTAGACGGGAGATTACTAACGTCTGAACGAGGAGCTGTGTTGTGTGTTGAGTTAGGTGTGGCCTAATCTTCCTGATGTTGAATAGGGAGAAGCAGCACGATGGAGCTACAGCGGTAACGTGATCTGTGAAGGTCAGCTGGTCATCAACCATGACACCCAGGTTTCTTACAGCCTTGGTGGGAGCCACTGATAGGGACTCTAGCTTGATGCTGATGTTGTGGAGAATATCTTGCTTGGCTGGGAGGACCAGCAGTTCAGGACCAATAAATTCAATTGGAGGTGATGTTCCTTCATCCATGTAGAGAGACAGTCAGAGATTCGAGTTGCCACTGAAGTGTCACCTGGAGTAAAAAAGTATCTGTAGGGTGTATAGGGTTAGATGTTATTGTGTCTGATGGGTGTATTTTGTTATAGAGCCAGAATGGCTAAAGACTCTGTGACAGCAGGGTCAGTCCCCTTTCAGTACTTTTGTAAACAACAACACAGTTACCAGTGAAAGTCTATAATAGCATTTTCTCCAGCATCAACTAATCACTTCAGCCCCAAACAGGGCCTTGGTCTCTGAGCACTTTCTCCAGAGCTGTGATGTCGTAATCTTCCCCTCATTGCCTGCATCTCCATATATGCGTTTGTTATCCGTTGTAGTGCAGGGATGAGGCTTTGCTGGCTTTATCTGAGCAGCTTTCAAGCTTTGAGTTTTCGGCTTGTTTACTGTGATGCACGATGCAGGTGCAGGCAGTATGTCATGCTGCAGGAGTCTCTACTCGGGGCTGAGGAGGCGGAGAGCGTGATCAGATAGTTACGGTGTTAGTGTCAGTATCCTGTTTGCTTTCAGATCAGATCCGGGCCAGTGCCGGTGTGCTTCCATTAGACCCTCCACCTCAGAGCCAAGCGAGTGGAATTAATCAGCGGATGTGTTAGACTTCATTTCCTTCTGGAGCACTTTGTCAGGAAGAATTGGACTCAGAAAGCAGATCTGCAGCATTCGGCGTCTGATCGTAACAGGATGAAATGAATTAGAGCTGGACGTGGGTGTGCACTGCTAATCAGAGTGCTGCGTATTGCGTGAAAGTTTGATGGCTGTTTAAATAAAGTCAAATTCCGCTTTATTGTTGGCAGACAGGCAGCAAAACATTGAAGCACACATTCTAGGAGCTGTCAGAGAGCAATGCTTGTTGTAAAAGGGGAAAGGGTTTGATTTTCTGCACTGAATTAAATTCTCAGGCTTTTTTCCTGAAATCATTAAAAACCTTTTAATTAAAAAAGACACCAGGCCTGTGTCTTCTGCATTCACCAACAAACAGGCCATAAATCAGCCATTGGTTTGCAGCAACAAAAAATCTGGGAACTAGGAAAAAAATAAGGGCCACCACCGTGAATAAAGTGAAACGATAATGAAGTACATTTTTAATTCTCTTACTTCTTGGGTTCTCCAGCCCTCCCTCCATCTCAGATCCTGCAAACAAAGAGAGAAAACCCTTGGAAACTGGTTTTAACATGCCGTGCCTGTAGGGCGGCTGTGATGTGGTCACTGGGGTTTGCTGCGCTGAGCTGGGGTGGCCGGTAGATCCTCACTGGGAATCCTTTTCTCTGCCTTTCACACAGGCACACTCCCTCTCTCACCCTGTGTCTCCCCTCCCGGACTTTTCTGTTCAGGCTCAGCATAACCTCTCTTTATCTGCTTGTGGATCAGTGCTACCTTAAACATTATCACCACGGTTAATGTGTTATACACTGAACTGGAATGTAAATGGTTTTTAAAAATGTAGTTTACTGCCATCTTCCTGTGGAGGGGTGACCTGCTTTTACTGTTTTCTCCCAAAGCTAACTATTGCTTGTGGTGTTTGAGCTTGTTTCCAATGAGTGCGACCACAGTGGAGCGCTTTTTTGGATATAATCTGAGTGTAGTATGAATATTATGTGGATTTTGTGGCTGAAGCTGTGTGGGGTTTGACTGGTGTTGGGTTTTAATGGATCACTTGCTTCCAGTGCCCTGATGGTGGAGAACTTCTTATTTACATCCATCTTTGGACAAACACACACACATTTCTTTTCATATCCTGTAAGGACAATATGTCATTTTAATGTTAAGTATATATTATAACATATGTTTAATATGTTCTGGGTCTCACACACCACCCCAGCTCACCCCATCGCACTCAACTGAGCTCCACAGCTCCAGAGAACAGTTATGATATTTAATAACACTATAATGTGTTGTATTTGTGTAAGTATGCAGAATATATTCTGTATGTAGTCAAATTTGTATCCTGAAGGTGTATGAATACCCACACACTCACACACACACACACACACACACACACGCATGGCCTCTACCACCCACACGCACGCTTCTTAGATGTGGACGCTCTCATAGTCTTCTCCTATTTACTCCTCGACATGGATTTCATTTGTGAAGAAACTTGATGCATATTTTCATTCAGAGCTGGACAGAAGCTTCTCCAGAAACATTAGGGTGAGGACCTCACCGTGACTGCCGTCTCGCTCCAAATCTCCTGCTTCAGGGAGGGTCATCAGTACTCGCTTTTAAGGGGAAAGCAGCTTTGTGGTGTTGTTGTTAGCCCAGTAAACAACAAATCCTTGAGACCAGACCACAGGAGCTTGGATGGGAGGGGTGGGGTGGATGTGAACTTTCTCCTGTGTATTTGTGTGTGTGTGTGTGTGTGTGTGCACATGTGTACACCAAGTATATATGACTTATATGACAAGTATATAGGACCCGTTTACACACTCACAGTGTGGGGACTTGTCCTTGTGGAGATCACCAGCTGGTCCTCACTATTTAAATGTGTACTTTTTAAGACATTTTAGGGCTGTGTTAAGGTTAGAGTTAGTTAATGGTCGGTCTCCACAATTCAAAGATACAAGGTTTGTTTGTTTGTGTGTGTGTGTGTGTGTGTGTGTGTGTGTGTGTAGAATGAGTTTGACTCATTGAGGTTGGTGTTGCATGCAATGCATCATCATCAATAAAACCAATATCCTTTGGAGCCACAGTCATGCAACGGTGAAGGAGGCTGAAATGTACCCAGCGCGTCCAAACATTGTGTCACTTTGCAAATATCTCGGCTGGGTTTGGACGCTCCACGATGCCACTATACATCGAGCAGTAAACCGCAGGAGAAAAGCAGTGGAAGAGAGACCAAAGATCCAAGATGAAAACATCCACAAACATTAACAGTGACATGCATCAGTTGAAGACGATCTATTTGTGATTTCCTCATTGAGTTCTGCAAGCTGTCTTTCAAAGCAACACTTGATACCAAAACACTTGAGAGGAGCACATTCTTCCCCATGTTTACACTAACTGCCTTCAGAGGAGCTATTTGCTTTGTGTTTAGGTTGGTCCTAGTGGTCCAGGAGGTGAAAGCCTCCAGAAAGGTTTGAATATGAGTGTGGGTTTGTGACTGTATTCATGCCTTTGCTGGGACCTGCTGAATGACTGGATCTAAAAGCAGGGGCAGCACGGAGGTAAAACATGTGTTGTTGTTGTTGTTGTTGTCACACAGCTCCAGGGTCCTGGGCTCATGAGTTTTTCCCTGACTTGGGTCACTGTGGGTGAGGAGGGTGTGTTCTCACTGTGTTGGTATGGGTGTTCTCTGTGTGCTCCAGTTCCACAGTCCAAGAAAAAAAAAAAAGTCTTTGGAGTGGCTGTGTGAAACTGGTAACAACTGTAAGTGAATGGATGAGTGTGTGTGTGTGAGTGAGTGAGTGACTGGGTGAGGAGATGAAGGGCTTAGTGTCTAAGAGCATCTATGGTCTAAAGTTAAGAGAGTCACTGGTTCAGTTCCCTCAACTGACAGGAAGAATGAGAGAGGGAGGCGTAAGATTTACACTCCTGTCTAACAACAGCACACACACACACACACACACACACACACACACACAATCCCTGGAACCAGTTGCTCACTTTTGAAAGCTGATGTTCTCCCTGTCCTCCAGATGTTACCAGTACAGTTTGGACTTAGCTCCTGTGGAACATCTCTCCTGGTTTCTGTCTCTCCCCCATCGCCTCATAAATATATCACACATGACCGAGTAACAGTGGGAATCAAAGTTGTGCGAGTTGCGCGATAAAGCGACCGAGTTGCGTTCTTTGTGGTCTGACTGTAGAAGTACAAACAGCGCTGGAAAGCCGGCGTAGATGTGTTCCTCATTAGTGAAGCCGAGGGCTGCAGGTTTGCAGATGTTTACATCGTCTCTGATAAGAATGTGCTCTGAAAGCTCTTCTGCTCCTCCGCCCGGAGGAGTGATGGAGTAGATGTGCCGGATGATGTCATGGAGGGAAGGCAGGCCAAGTCTTCCCCCACAGGTTCTGACTAAACCAGACCTAGAGAAACTTATCCATGCTTTTATTTCTAGCAGGATTGATTACTGTAATGGTCTCTTAGCTGGACTTCCAAAAAAGACCATTAAACATCTTCAGCTGATTCAAAATGCAGCTGCCAGAGTTCTCACTCGGAGCAAAAGAAGAGATCATATCACCCCCATCCTCAAATCCTTACACTGGATACCAGTCTGTTATAGAATAGACTTTAAGGTGTTATTACTGGTTTATAAATGTCTCAATGGGGTAGGACCAGCGTATTTATCAGATCTGCTACAGAGATATGAGCCGAGCAGAGATCTCAGATCTTTAGGAACTAGAGTTAGTCCTGCCTCGGGTCAAAACTAAACATGGAGAGGCAGCATTTAGCTACTATGCCACTTTTAAATGGAACCAGCTGTCTGAGAATATTAGAAGTGCCCCAACGTTAGACACATTTAAATCAAGACTTAAAACTCTCTTGTTTGAGCAGGCTTACAGCTCAGTTTAAAATATTCTGCACTTTTCTGTAACGGCATTTTATTTCTTTTATTTCTTTTCATTTATTGTCATTTTAAATTGTTTTAATCATTTTAATCATTTTACTCTTTTTATGTAATTGTCTTATTGGAATTTATGATTTTACTCTGGCTTTTAATGTAATTTCTTTTTCTGTAAAGCACTTTGAATTGCTTCTGTATGAAAGGTGCTCTATAAATAAACTTGCCTTGCCTTGCCTTGCCTTGCCCCACTGGGCTGGCTCAGGAGTTTAATTACAGATTCATTATGGTGTCTCTGGTGTCTCAGAATGGTCTCCACAGATATTCTCTTCCTGGGTCCAGTGACAGAAGATGTGTAGCATCCTCAGCCTGGAGTGGTTCTTTTGGTCTGTTGCTTTGTTCAGCTTGTTGACTTGTTTTGTGCATTTACATTATTATATGATTATTATTGTGTGATTTATGTATATGTTTTTAATGAACAGAGCGTCTGCCAGTTGATGTGATAAAGATAGGAATGGCCCAACTTCACACAGCAGGTAAAAGTGGCTCAAATCCAATCTAAAGACAAATCCAAAGACAACGCAACCAGATCGGACTGTGTTCATTTTAATTTGAGGTGTGTGGGATGTGGATGTTCGTATTGTAAAAATACTGAGAAACATAAACTTCTTAATCCAGTTTCTCTCATTTATGGGAAAATAAAACTCGTGGAAATCTGTATTAAGTTTTTATTTATAAAACAAACATGAGAAGACCTCCTAGTTCTATCAGTTTTATGTGTGTTTGTGTCGGAATGAAGCTGTATAAATGTGGATCATGGGAATATTAAACTCGTTATGTCTGCACTAGTCCTCTTTGTTTGTGAGAGACCCAGGAAATATCTGCTTAAGGCGAAGGAAACATCCGTTCCTGTTTGAATATTCTTTACAGTCTTTAATTAAAGAAAAGGGAGGTGTACAACACCAGTCCAGTCCCGTTCCTTCATTTCAAAGCAGAAAGTGCTTTATATGAAACAGACAGAAGCATCGTCATCACTTTAGGAGCCTGATCTGTTCAGACTGATGTCAGAGGTCTATTATAAACACAGTGTGCACAGTCCGCTTTGGGCCACTTTCACCTGCTGCGTGAACGTAGCCTTAAATGCTAACAACAAACCACAGACCTGTGATTTTCAAAATAGTGCTGCAACAAAACACACACTCACAGGAAACACAGTGGAGCACAGGCTCAGGGATCCCTCTGAACGCAGGGATAGTTCCAAGGATCCTACTTTTAAATTGTGTCAAAGTGTGGAGTAACGTAAATAAATTAAGAAAAAAGTGCTTTAAACATAGAATGGAATCAGTTTATAGAAAGCTTCACAGATATTTGAACTCCTACAAATAGCAATAGTCCAGTTTGGCAGAGTGTTCCCTCCTCTAAGGCCATGCAGGACCTGAGGCAGCAAAACAGTGTAGGTGTTTTTCATTAGATTCGGACAGAAACCCTTGAGCAGACCTCAGATAGTTCCAGACTCTCACTGCTTCGGTGGGAAACTCTGTATCATTAAAATGAATGTGGTTTGGTGGTGTCACCCTTGATGTAGATTTACATCACGCTTCTCTTTTGTTTTTCTATCATTAGTGTGTTTTTGTTTGAAGCCTCGAACCTAAAGCTGTGGGTTTGGTCTCACAATTTCTCCTTGGTTAAGTGCGGCAGAGGGGCTGATGTGGGGCGTCCTGCCAGCCGTCGTGGACTCCTACAGCCCCTGGATTTATTGATTGTTATTTCTAAATCTGTTCAACCACTACTGACAGACTAGGGCAATGTTCATAAACACAGAACCCCCTTCCTCGCTGCCACCAGCGCTTTCATCTCTCAGCTTTGCGGTCGTCAGAGTTTTTTTTAATGCCTGTTAAAATAATATTTGCTTTAACAGATACAGCCTTTCTCTTTGTTTCTTCTAATGCTTTTTTCCATTCTCCTTGTTTTGTGTCTCTGTGTGCGTGTGCAGCAGTATCCCGTCTGGCCGTCGGATCTGAAGCCGGTTCGAGGGACCAGTCCCCAGGCCCAGAGACGAGCCCTACAGCTGCAGGAGTTACTCTTCTCTAAAGAGCTGGAAAACATGGGCAAGCACCTTGCGGGTCAGTATCCGAGCAGAGACAGACCTCCCTCTGACCGTTTATTACAGCTATTACATACACACCTCGTCCATTTTATCAGGGAAGATTTTACCAGGGAGATGTTTGCCCCCGTTCATCTGTATTCATCAATGGTCAGGAGCCCCACAGGACCTCCACTGGTTGCGACTGGCTGATGGATGACCAGCTTTTGCTGAGTCTGCTCAGGGGTGTGTCGCCCTTGTATTGCAGAAACGTGTATGGCCAGTTGTCCAATGAGTAGACAGATATTCCTCTCAGGACTTTTAGGGCATCCCCACAAAGGCCTAGAACCAGAAACACACACACACACACACACACACACACATTAGTCTCTTTTTCAGTGTAAGTCTCCATTGCCCCCCTCCTGGCCCACGAGCGCGGCGACAGAGACCTGTGACTGACTAATTAAAAGCTGCTCCACCAATAAAAGGAAAAACCTGGAGCGTCTTTGATGAATTAAACTCGGCCCACCGCAGCGCGCTCCAAGTGTGGCCGTGACGTGGCTGATTTTTGTGGTTTATCAGGTTTGATCTCTTTGGGGGCGAGAGTGAGACCCTGCTGAAGAGCGACAGATGAGAAATCGCTCCTAAATCACTGGCTTATTAAAAGCATGGAGGCCCCCACCTCCTCCCCCCAGAGCCACGCCACTGGGCCATGTGTTGAGCAGTTGTTTTTTGATGCGCTCTGCACTCTGCTGTTTCGTTTAGCTCTTGTTCGTTGCATAAGTTTGAGCATCTGATAGGTGTGTGAAAGCCACTGACCAGTCAAGGGGTGCGTCACATCTGAGTCACCAGAGCTGCAGCTGTGTGTGTGTGTTGGTGTGTTTCTCTCTGTGTGCGGTGTTGTAGCTCATCTTGCTGTTGTACAGTTCAGAATGACTCACAACAAATGATGGGATGCATTTGGGATGATTGTGTGTATTGTTAATGGATGAACACGGGCACGGTGCATGGAAACATACGTCCGTTCATCTCCTATCGCCTTTTCCCTGGAGTCTAAATATGGTGTTTTCCACAAGGAAAAGGGGCCCAAAAGGTTTTACAACTCCACCGCACCTGTTAAAGATGGCGGAGGATCTGTGATTTCGGGTCTGTGTTTGATCTGTAAACTCTGGACATTGTGTTAAGCATCGGTCATATCTTTGACCACCTGGTTGTTTGCCTCTTCCAAAAAAAAGCGAAAACTGAGATCCACACAAAAATAATCACAGAATGAAGCTGTGGACACACCCACCCCAGTCCCCTGACCTACCCCTCGCTGAGAACCTGCAGGAGAGCTGCACTCATCGAGCACTGCACGAGAAGATTGATATATAACAGTTGGTATCTCCCCCTCTACGCTCCGGGTGAAGTCCCCCAGTGAGTCAGATGGCATTGACAGATGGCAGTGAGCTCTGTCCAAAGGCCAGTTCCCCACCAGGGAGAGACTCAGAGCCGTGGAACAGCTAATTTACACCATTCATGCTTTTATTAGCTGCTAATGTCTTTCTGCTGGAAGCTAGTGCTTTGGCTTTAGAATGTTTCTCAAACTAAGCCCCCAGACTCAATTTTGACAGGACACTGATGAATCTACATGGACATTATGACTCGTCTCTCGTCCATTTTCTCATGGTCAAAAAAGCTTAAAGAAGCACTACATAATATTCATCCATTGTCTGTAACCCTTATCCAGTTCAGGGTCGCGGTGGGTCCGGAGTCTACCTGGAATCACTGGGTGCAAGGTGGGAACACACCCTGGAGGGGGCGCCAGTCCTTCACAGGGCAACACACACTCACACAGGAGATCACACAACACTCCTCACAGTAACAGGAAAATATCTCTCTCTGTCTGTCTGTTTGTCCTTCTCTCTGTCTGTTTCTCTCTCTCTCTCTCTCTCTCTCTCTCTCTCTCTCTCTCCCCCATGCAATGTTCCACATGACTTATCTCTACTCGTCCCATTCAGACTGTTGCCACATCTTGTCCACAACATGCTGCTCCAATTCAGACAAGAGATGAGTTGTTAACACTTTCATTATCCCAGGGGACGGTGGTCCGGATCCAATAAAGTCTGCATGTGTTCTGAATGGGGGATTGCGTGCCTTGGTGCGCTTCCCCCCATTGGCTTTATTTCTCAGATCAAAGACTGTTTATAATAGATTAGATCTGCCTCTTTTACTCTCTCATTTACTTTCCCCTGCTCTGTTCTCTTTGGAATCTCTTAAACTTGTTGTCTGTCCTTTAATCAGAACCAACAGAGGCTCTGTCACCAGAGTCCATACAGAGTGTGGTGCGAGTGGATCAGACACAGCAGTGCTGCTGGAGTTTTTAAACCCTGTGTCCACTCTCTGTCCACTCTGTGAGACACTCCTCCCTCGTTGGTCCACCTTGTAGATGTAGAGTCAGAGACAGTAGCTCATCTGTCGCTGCACAGTGTGTGTCGCTCGTCCTCTAGTCCTTCATCAGTGACACAGGACGCTGTCGGCTGGATGTTTTTGGTCGGTGGACTGTTCTCGGTCCAGACACTGAGGAGTTTAAAAACTCCAGCAGCACTGCTGTGTCTGATCCACTCTACACCAGCACAACACACACTAACACACCACCACCACGTCAGTGTCACTGCAGCGCTGAGAATGAGTGTAGAAAGGTGTTTTACTGAAACCTGATGGAGGATCCTGATAGTGCTGGAGGTTTTTGTTCTCCTTTAGCCCATATTTGGCATTTGGTATAGTGACCTTATGTTTTACTGCACAGAGAACACACACGTTTGGGAGTGTGTGGGTGACTGGGTGAGTGTGTGGGTGACTGGGTGAGTGTGTGGGTGACTGGGTGAGTGTGTGGGTGACTGGGTGAGTGTGTGAGTGACTGGGGGAGTGTGTGAGTGACTGGGTAAGTGTGTGGGTGACTGGGGGAGTGTGTGAGTGACTGGGGGAGTGTGTGGGTGACTGGGGGAGTGTGTGAGTGACTGGGGGAGTGTGTGAGTGACTGGGGGAGTGTGTGAGTGACTGGGGGAGTGTGTGGGTGACTGGGGGAGTGTGTGGGTGACTGGGGGAGTGTGTGGGTGACTGGGTGAGTGTTTGAGTGACTGGGTGAGTGTTTGAGTGACTGGGTGAGTGTGTGAGTTACTGGGTGAATGTGTAGGTGACCAGGTGAGTGTGTGAGTGTGTGAGTGACTGGGTGAGTGTGTGAGTGACTGGGTGAGTGTGTGAGTGACTGGGGGAGTGTATGAGTGACTGGGGGAGTGTGTGGGTGACTGGGGGAGTGTGTGGGTGACTGGGGGAGTGTGTGAGTGTGTGAGTGACTGGGTGAGTGTGTGAGTGACTGGGGGAGTGTGTGGGTGACTGGGTGAGTGTGTGGGTGACTGGGGGAGTGTGTGGGTGACTGGGGGAGTGTGTGGGTGACTGGGGGAGTGCGTGGGTGACTGGGGGAGTGTGTGAGTGTGTGAGTGACTGGGGGAGTGTGTGGGTGACTGGGTGAGTGTGTGAGTGAGTGTGTGAGTGACTGGGGGAGTGTGTGAGTGACTGGGGGAGTGTGTGAGTGACTGGGTGAGTGACTGGGGGAGTGTGTGAGTGACTGGGTGAGTGTGTGAGTGACTGGGGGAGTGTGTGAGTGACTGGGGGAGTGTGTGGGTGACTGGGGGAGTGTGTGAGTGACTGGGGGAGTGTGTGAGTGACTGGGGGAGTGTGTGAGTGACTGGGGGAGTGTGTGAGTGACTGGGGGAGTGTGTGAGTGACTGGGGGAGTGTGTGAGTGACTGGGGGAGTGTGTGAGTGACTGGGGGAGTGTGTGAGTGACTGGGGGAGTGTGTGGGTGACTGGGGGAGTGTGTGGGTGACTGGGGGAGTGTGTGAGTGACTGGGGGAGTGTGTGAGTGACTGGGGGAGTGTGTGAGTGACTGGGGGAGTGTGTGGGTGACTGGGGGAGTGTGTGAGTGACTGGGTGAGTGTGTGAGTGACTGGGTGAGTGTGTGAGTGACTGGGTGAGTGTGTGAGTGACTGGGGGAGTTTGTGGGTGACTGGGTGAGTTTGTGGGTGACTGGGTGAGTGTGTGAGTGACTGGGTGAGTGTGTGACTGGGTGAGTGACTGGGTGAGTGTGTGAGTGACTGGGTGAGTGTGTGAGTGACTGGGGGAGTTTGTGGGTGACTGGGTGAGTTTGTGGGTGACTGGGTGAGTGTGTGAGTGACTGGGTGAGTGTGTGACTGGGTGAGTGACTGGGTGAGTGTGTGAGTGACTGGGTGAGTGACTGAGTGACTGAGTGAGTGTGTGATGTCCAGTGATAAACTGGAAATGTTTCTAATGGTTTATGAGACACTTTTCCTGCTCAGTCTTCCCGATTTTTTGCACCGGAAATGACTCACATTACTAAGAAAATTCCTCACTCGGACAGAGCTGCAAACACAGAGCAGTGTCCAGTTACAGAAAATGGAGTAGTCCAGATGTTCCTCCTGAAAACTGGGCAAGCAGAAACGTCAGAACACATACCAAAGCAAACAGATCTGTCTCTGGACGGCTGCGGACCACCTCACGTGGCTCTGTGAAGTGTGTTTTGAACGTGGTCAGAGGAAGCAGTCTCTTAAACACTTGACACACTCTGTAAATACCCTTCCACATTACTATTAAAAGCTTTCGGGTACAAACATCAGGCATTAGCCTCTCAGTCCGACACTCGCTCAGCTCCAGCAGAAGTGACTGGAACAGAGGTCATTTTTATCTGTTCTCATTCAGACTTCAGTTAGATACAATGAATCCTTCAACCCCAAAAACCTCTGCATACACACTGCATACAGTCCGTTTGTGCTTCCACACACTGGCCACTTTATTAGAAACCCCTCCCTTCCCTTTTCTGACAGTGGCCACTTTATTAGAAACCCCTGTCTTTGTTTTTCTGACAGTGGCCACTTTATTAGAAACCCCTACCTTCCAAGAAACCTGAGATCTTGTGTTTTATGTCCTAATTCCAATTCATATTTCTTCCCCTTCCTGTTACTGTAGAGGTGGAGAAGGACCTGGCCAAGCTGGCTGAGCAGGGGAAGTTGAGCCGGAGTCCCAACAGCCCCCACAACCGTCCAGGTCTGTCCACGAACCTCCTCACATCCAGCACACTGCCGGTGCCTGGCCTTACCTCCAGGCCACAGTCACCCATCAAAACGTCCGGCCTCCCTCTCTTCGGCACCAAGCCCACCTCGCTGTCCATGAGCCGCTCTCAGTCCCCCAGCAACCCCAGCAGTCGAGCCCAGACTCCCAGTGGAGCCCGGACCCCCAGCAGACCCCTAACCCCCAACAGCCTGATGATGCGGTCCCTGCCCACGAGTAGCCATGGTAACACAGAGCGAGTGTACGGACGATCCAGGAGCAGACCGGTGACCCCTACTGGACAAATATACACTCGACCTCTGCTGACCCCTCCAGGCCTCAGCAGCACCGACAGCTTCAGCTTTAGTCTTCGCAGCACACTGTCAGAGGTAATGCTTTCTCTCTCTCTCTCTCTCTTTCTCTCTCTCTCTCTCTCTCTCACACACACACACATACACACACATTCAAATATTTAATGATCACAACTCATTTAATGATTAATTTCAGCCACTTTAAAATGCACCCAGTGTGGACACAGTCAGTTTGTCTCCATGGAGAAGCATTACACATGAACCTACAGTCAGCATTCCTAAAGCCAAGTGTTGGCAGGAAGGGTATAAAGCCCCGCAGCAATAAGATCCTCTCAGTTTCTCCAAACAGAAAAAAACTCAATTCCAAATAACCATCCTGAGAAATCCCCACATTCAGTCATCTAGATGTTTCTGAAGTTCTTCACTTTGGCTTGAGTACACATTTATAGGGCCACATTCTCCCATCTTTCCACAAGTGAACACAGTTCTGGGTCTTAATGAAAAGTCTGTGATGTGCTTTAGTCAAAACACCACAAGGATCAAGCCCCACAGCAGTGTTCTCCCCCTGTGTAAACAGCCCTGTTCAGAACGCCCGCTTTCAGCACCTGTTCCTTTAAATGATAATGAGCCGCTCTCTGTTCACCCCGACCCCGAGCGCACAGCAGTGAGGAGCGAGGAGCAGAAGCTCTGGTTTTCAGCCGTTTCCTCTTTTTGCTCAGTGTTCTCATTTCACAGCGCTGTCTGCACACAAAGATGCAGCACAAACTCAGAACACCTTGTTGTTTCCCACTAAAGCAGACTGGGTGGTCTTGTTGCACAGTGTGTGGGTTGGTGGGCTCCAGATCCTCAAATTAAAGCACTCAACCATTGATTTTTTTTTTCATATTTTGTGCCCATCTAATATATCTACTACTTTATGGTTTTGTAGATACAAGTTTTATAATTGGAGGGTTTCTTCTCTTATTCCTTTTCACAGACTCTCGCCAGCAGCTCTGTGAAACCTGACGCTCCTTTATTGAGCACTTTATCCATCGCTAACCGCAGTTTCGCTACAACATTTTTTCAGCTTCCAAACGTAAAGCCTCAGCAGCATTATGAGAAACATTAGAGCGCTTAACACTGTTGATGCAAGCCACCTGCTCCCACCACAGCTGCAAAACGGTTTGAAAGGGAAGGGCACGGAATTGTACACCTTTAGAAATCGGATGTGTGGAGACCCAAGGGAACGGTGGATGATTTGTCCTTCTTTTCCTGTGGGTAATTTAGGCCTGAATCACAGCAGAAGATGCATGACCGTTTCCCCTGCCCGCTAGGCCCCAGACCTCCAGCACCTTCCACTGCTGAAAAATGAGAACGCATGAAAGTTCCTTCAGATGGGAACGCGGGGCAATTTATTTATTAGAGTTTGGCCCAGAGGGTTCGACTCACTCGACTCGAAAGAAAATAAAAACATCTGCTGAAGTAATGGGCCTGACAGACTCGCTCGCCAGCGCTCTACATCTTTGGTTTTGGACTTTCTGAAGATGAAGATGGTGCTGTAATGCTGCTCGGTGATTGATCGCACGTTTCCATGAGATGGCGCACCTTCTTTGCTTTAATTCAGCTCTGGAGACATACATCACTGTTTTAAGAGCCTGAGTGGTGTCATGTTTTGTTTAACAGTGACATACTTCTTCAGTGCATGTGCACATTAATGTGGGGATTTGGAGCCCACCAACCCACACACTGTGAAACAAGACCCACCCAGTCAGTTTTCTGTACACTTCCCAAGTCAGAAAATATCAGATACAGTTAGTTCTGGTTTGGCTCTACTTACAAATAGTGCAGAGGCTTTAGAATGGCCCCGCCCCCTCTTCAGAGTCTGTCCAGTCACAGCGCTGGACCCGCGTTTATGAGAGAGGGCAAAGACGAGGTTAAACTCAGTAGAACAGACAAAACGAGCGCGGAGAAATAAGAGCACTGAGTAAAAACGGAGAAGAAAGAGAACCGAGCGAAAACAGCTAAAAACTAGAGCACTATATGTTCCTTCTAACTGACGTGTGTTTTTTGTGTGTGGACAATATTTGACTATATATTGAATACAGTATCTTTCCCTGACATAAACACACAGCTTGTATAGCCTTATGACATGAAACGGACACTTTAGAGGAACAACACACAGGGCTAAGGTCCTGACTAATGGCAAGAGTCCACTAGATGAGTATAAAATACACAAGCATTGGGCTGTGGAGCAGTGAGTGTGTTGTCTACTGACCAACTAGAGAGTGTAATCTCTGGTTCTCTGCTCTGTGTGTGTGTGTGTGTGTGTAGGATGAGTTCTACCAGCAGTTACAGGCGGTCAGAAAGCCATGGCTTATCCCCAGTGACACCGACAGTGACTGTCTAGAGCCTCCAGAGCAGGACAAGTGTGAGTTTATTATAAATATATAAATATTTCGACTCTATTCAACTCTATAAACTCTCTCTCTCTCTCTCTCTCTCTCTCCCACATTCTCTCTCTCTGTCATAGTATCACTTCTCTAAAGAATGCTGAGAGATCTGATTACTGCTTCATCCTCCATTTCTTCTCTGGGGCTCCTGCTGTTTATGATCTGGCAGCGAAGGCCTTTCAGAAGAGACTCGTTAATAAAACTTCTAATCACTCTCTCTCCTCCTTTAAAATAACACAGAGAGAGTGGAGCTGATATAAAAGTGCCTCAGAGCTCAGCGGCCTGCCAGAACTTTTTATAACTGCTCCGTCTGCGTCTGTGTCTGCATCTGCATGAAGATGGGCCGCACTGTGTGTGGTTTGGAGGCAGAGGCAGAGGGAGATTTTGATTGGGTTGAGATCGTTTTGTGCATTATGGCTCGGGTTTCTCACCCAGTGGACATTTTGAAAGATATAACCGCAGTGGGACACCCTGTCTCTCCAGAATCTCGTTTCTCATCACTAATAGACCCCCAGGGCTTGTTTTTTTCTCTGTGTGAATATGGCACAGTTGGAGTAGAGCATCCTCCAGGAGCCGTTAGTCTTTTAACAACGCTAATATTGTTCTAAATCACAGGTTCTGGCCCGGAACAATTGCCTTTGGGTTTGTGCCTTATGTAAGAACTATGTGGAGGGAGATTTCTTAATCTGTGTACGCACTGACTTTTGTGGATTTCACAATATTTAGAGAAGTGCTACAGTAAATGACCCTGGACCTAGATTTCCATGATTCCGCTTCATCTGCTCGAAAAAATATCCTGACCACGTCAAGTTTATCGCAGCGAACCCATATGGTAAACCCACCCAAATTAATAATCAGCCCTAGTAAACAAATGATCCGGATCTCGATCTCCATTGGAAACCACACAGCCAGACGCACCGGGACAGCGGCTCGTAAAAAAGAAGTCATGAGGCGAGAAAAAGTCCAATTCAAACAAAACATACACTGAGCTCAAACCTCACAATTGAATGGAATGAAGCCACACACGACACGGCTTTCTTCGCCAAAGGTCCAGCCTCACAACAATGAAGGAGTATATTTTCCTGATTGCCTCCAGAGTCCAGGGGGCGCTGTCCCTGTGGTCTGGGTGGATTCAATGCCTGTGGGCAGTGACAAAGACGCTGTACTGGATAAACAGTGCCGTCCTTTTGATGAGACCTATCTCCAAATGAACCGGCTCGGCCACTCCCTCTGGTCCCCACTCTGCCTCGTATCTGAAGTGTGTGGAGGATGTTCTCGTGTGTATCGACTACTGTCCCATTGTCCAGGCGGCTTTCTTAATATAATAGTAAAGTGCTGTATGAGTAAATCTATCATCACCTCTAACACGGTATGGTTAGGTTCACAGGTGAGTTACTATCAGACCTCCTCAGGAAGAGGAACACAGGGCATGGAGTGACCCTGAACAGCTCCGGTGGAATGTGTGGACTCAGGCAGCGGGGACTCGGGTCTGCGGTGTTTGTTTTTCAGTCTGAGCCAAGTTTTATGGTCAAAACACAAAGAGAAGCATCTATAGCTGTTTCCTGTTATTCTGAAGTCTTCCACAGTGGGGCCACAGCAGTGACCACCAAACCCCAGAGAAGAAAGAAAGCCTTCGCTCCTTCCCTCTGTTCTATTGTGGTTCCTGTGTTTGACCGAACAGCTTTGATTGGCCCATGCTCCGCCCACAAAAGGGTCCTTTTCTGAGTTCCTGTTTGAGATTAAACAACGTTGGCAGAAATGTCATGCAGCGTAATGAGAAACTGGAGCAGACAACTTAAAGAATAAATGTTTACGCCAGTTATATTCATATATACACTGAACTATCTCTGGATTAGGAACGCCTATCATGTTTCTGCACTCATTGTCCGTTCTCTCAGCTTCACTGACCACACAGGAACTTTGTAGATCCACAATAACAGACTGTGACCCACTTGTATTTCTGCAGACTTTCTTATCCTCATTTCATCCTGCCCTTCAATGACCCCCGCAGGACCCAGATAGAGCAGGTTTGATTTGGGTGTTGGATCACTCTGGAGTGGATCAGACACAGCAGTGTCGCTCGAGTTATAAATGAATTAATTTCAGTTCTCGTTATTGCTAATTTATTCCCTTTTTTAATTGTTCTCAGGTAATCAGAGTGGAATGAGGGATGCCAACAAAAGATCAGTGTTTTCAGGTAAAAGTTTAAAACATTTATATATTTTGTTTTTGTTGCATGAAGACTGTCTGAAAGTGTATTTTAAAAAATGGCGATCCTTCAGGAGAATGACTTCCTGATAAAAATAGCAGTCTCTGGCTGTCCGTCACTGACCTCATCTCAGAGAAAAATCTCAGAAGGAGCCAGGGGTGAGTCAGACGAGCTGGATTAATAAAGAGGCCGGTTATTAACAGCTACAGACACAGCCAGGCCGTCTGTGGCACTGCAGGCTTTAGCGTGGTGCCATGCTGTGAAGGGAAGTCTCTCGATGCCCATTCCCATCGACTCAGAGCTGGTGCCGCTAAAGAACATGAGGAAAGTCTGCGGCCGGCTGAGGTTTGACTGTGTTCGAGCGCAGGCCGTGACCTCACACAGACCAAGTCTCACACACTGTAAATTACCCTTTCGTACGGCAGATCATCTTCCGCCTTCATGTTTAACTTTATGTTAAACAGTGTTTTCAGGGTCATTACCACCGTCATTATTCTTTATTAGTGGCTGAGTTTGTCTGAAGGCCGTCTCCCAGTGACCTATGTTTTTCCTCTTCCTCTCTCTCTGTCTTTTTTTTTCTTTCTTTCTGTTTCTATTTTCTTTTTTCTTTGCTTCTGTCTGTCTTTCTGTTTTTTTCTTTCATTTCCATTTTCCTGTCTTTCTGCCATTCTTTCTTTTTTGCCTTTCTCTTGTTTTCTTTCATTTGCTTCCTGTATTTTTATTTCTTTTGTGTCTGTTTCTGTTTTCTCTGTTTTTTCTGTCCGTTTTTTCTTCTTTCTTACTTTTTTGTCTTTCTATTTTTTTACTTTCATTTTTTCCATTCCCTTTCTATATTTTTCTTTCTTTCTTTCTTTCTTTCTTTCTTTCTTTCTTTCTGTTTCTATTTTCTTTTTTCTTTGCTTCTGTCTGTCTTTCTGTTTTATTTTTCTTTCATTTCCATTTTCCTGTCTATTTGCCATTCTTTCTTTTTTTGCCTTTCTCTTGTTTTCTTTCATTTGCTTCCTGTCTTTTTATTTCTTTTGTGTCTGCTTCTGTTTTGGTTTTTCTTTCTTTCCTTCTTTTTTCCCTTCTTTTCTTACTTTTTTCTTTGTTTTTTTACCTTCATGTTTTCCATTCTCTTTCTGTATTTTCTTTCTTTCTTTCTTTCTTTCTTTCTTTCTTGCTTTCTTTCTTTCTTTCTCTCTTTCTCTCCAGGTTTATAATGATGGGGAAGCGAAGAGGACAAGGACCCAGTCAAACCTTTATGCAAATCTCATGGGGCATTTTGAATATTGTGAATAAAACCAGAGAGACACTTATTTTTGTAATTCCTATAAAAGAAATCTAAATAAAAGATTGTGTACATTTTTTCCACAGAAGACACTATTTCGTAGACCCTGGCACATTTGTATGCTAGAAGTACAAATACTTGAACTTAGCGAATGTAAAACGTTTATGAGGATGACTTGTATCTGCTTTTGATTTGCCTTTGTTTCCGCATGCTTCCCATCGCAGATTGTCAGAGGAGAACTAGAACAGTCACATGGCCTTGCGCTAATGAACACGTTATGATGCTTAGTGCCAAATGAGTGGTAATGGAGGGAATAAAAGCAATTTAATTTTCTATTTAAATGTATATTCATCTCAGTGAGAGTAAGAGCTGCCTTGTGGCAGTAAATGGATCAATGAATGTTACACAGAGAAGCTTTCAGGAGCTCTCTTCCTCACTGCCGTGAATGACTTCAACACAGCACTCTTCCATTTCCCACAGCGATGTACGACGAAAACGTGTCTAGAACTCTTCAGAATTGTAAAGATTTCTTTGTTTTTATAAATACAGAATATATGTTAAATATATAGCCTGCTGCAACTTACTGTATGTTCAAATTAAATTGGTTTGTACACTTCAGTGTCCATTATATCTCTCGTTTCCCTGCAGCTCACCATCTGTCCCTGAGTAGGAGTTGTGTCCATTTATTCAAAGGTAGCACCAGTCAGTGCAAAGACACACTGCAGCTGTAAAGTAGAAAAGACTCGACTCTCTTCTGAATAACCTCCAGATTTCACTGCTTTTTAACCCAGGCTCCACCACCATTCAGATGTTGCTCAATGGTGACATATTTGACCACAATCACACACTGGTGTGACACGCTCTGTGTTTTCTGGACGTCTTACACCTTTTAGACTCCATTAGCTCTCACACGTTCTCCATCGGTCTGACAGATGTTGTTTTCAGAGCTGCGGAGGATTTGCCAAGCTCTTCGTGGTTCCTGCAGCAAGTTCTCAGTGTTGTAGAGAAGCTGATGGGTCTGAGGGCACAGCATGGCTTCGTTCTGTTTATTTATTCACTTAGAAACGCAGTAAATCGCTGACTCGCTGAAACTCGAATGTCTCACAGAGGTCATTTCAGAAATGAAGCTGGTTGTGTTTGTAGGTTCTGCTCCTACTGCAGTTGTTATTGTAGAAGGGAACCAGAAGGGAAGAAGAAGCTGGACCAGAGTGAAACAAGAAAAAAAGAGTCCCTGAGGATGCAAACATTAAGAAAAAAAACATAAAGGGGAAAAATAAGGGAAAGGGAGGAACCAAGATTCAAAAGAAGAAACACTCTGTAAAAGTGTGATGCAGAAATGAAAAGAGGAATCAAGACTCAACATCAGAAGCTCTCTGAGAGCGTAGGACAGAAACGCTGAGAGAGACCAAGAGTCAAACAGAAAACATCTCTAAAGCGTGAAGTACAAACTCTGAAAAGAACCAAGACTCAAAGTGCTAAGAGGAACAAAGCCTGAAAAGCGGGATTCGAGTCCCACTCCGGGTGACTGTCTGTGAGGAGTGTGGTGTGTTCTCTCTGTGTCTGCGTGGGTTTCCTCCGGGTGACTGTCTGTGAGGAGTGTGGTGTGTTCTCTCTGTGTCTGTGTGGGTTTCCTCTGGGTGACTGTCTGTGAGGAGTGTGGTGTGTTCTCTCTGTGTCTGCGTGGGTTTCCTCCGGGTGACTGTCTGTGAGGAGTGTGGTGTGTTCTCTCTGTGTCTGTGTGGGTTTCCTCCGGGTGACTGTCTGTGAGGAGTGTGGTGTGTTCTCTCTGTGTCTGCGTGGGTTTCCTCCGGGTGACTGTCTGTGAGGAGTGTGGTGTGTTCTCTCTGTGTCTGTGTGGGTTTCCTCTGGGTGACTGTCTGTGAGGAGTGTGGTGTGTTCTCTCTGTGTCTGTGTGGGTTTCCTCTGGGTGACTGTCTGTGAGGAGTGTGGTGTGTTCTCTCTGTGTCTGCATGGGTTTCCTCCGGGTGACTGTCTGTGAGGAGTGTGGTGTGTTCTTTCTGTGTCTGTGTGGGTTTCCTCTGGGTGACTGTCTGTGAAGAGTGTGATGTGTTCTCTATGTGTCTGCGTGGGTTTCCTCCGGGTGACTGTCTGTGAGGAGTGTGGTGTGTTCTCCCTGTGTCTGCGTGGGTTTCCTCCGGGTGACTGTCTGTGAGGAGTGTGGTGTGTTCTCTCTGTGTCTGTGTGGGTTTCCTCTGGGTGACTGTCTGTGAGGAGTGTGGTGTGTTCTCTCTGTGTCTGCATGGGTTTCCTCCGGGTGACTGTCTGTGAGGAGTGTGGTGTGTTCTCTCTGTGTCTGTGTTGGTTTCCTCTGGGTGACTGTCTGTGAAGAGTGTGGTGTGTTCTCTCTGTGTCTGTGTGGGTTTCCTCCGGGTGACTGTCTGTGAGGAGTGTGGTGTGTTCTCTCTGTGTCTGCGTGGGTTTCCTCCGGGTGACTGTCTGTGAGGAGTGTGGTGTGTTCTCTCTGTGTCTGTGTGGGTTTCCTCTGGGTGACTGTCTGTGAGGAGTGTGGTGTGTTCTTTCTGTGTCTGTGTTGGTTTCCTCTGGGTGACTGTCTGTGAAGAGTGTGATGTGTTCTCTCTGTGTCTGCGTGGGTTTCCTCCGGGTGACTGTCTGTGAGGAGTGTGGTGTGTTCTCCCTGTGTCTGCGTGGGTTTCCTCCGGGTGACTGTCTGTGAGGAGTGTGGTGTGTTCTCTCTGTGTCTGTGTGGGTTTCCTCTGGGTGACTGTCTGTGAGGAGTGTGGTGTGTTCTCTCTGTGTCTGCATGGGTTTCCTCCGGGTGACTGTCTGTGAGGAGTGTGGTGTGTTCTCTCTGTGTCTGTGTTGGTTTCCTCTGGGTGACTGTCTGTGAAGAGTGTGGTGTGTTCTCTCTGTGTCTGCGTGGGTTTCCTCCGGGTGACTGTCTTTGAGGAGTGTGGTGTGTTCTCCCTGTGTCTGCGTGGGTTTCCTCCGGGTGACTGTCTGTGAGGAGTGTGGTGTGTTCTCTCTGTGTCGGTGTTGGTTTCCTCTGGGTGACTGTCTGTGAAGAGTGTGGTGTGTTCTCTCTGTGTCTGCGTGGGTTTCCTCCGGGTGACTGTCTGTGAGGAGTGTGGTGTGTTCTCCCTGTATCTGCGTGGGTTTCCTTCGGGTGACTGTCTGTGAGGAGTGTGGTGTGTTTTCCCTGTGTCTGCGTGGGTTTCCTCCGGGTGACTGTCTGTGAGGAGTGTGGTGTGTTCTCTCTGTGTCTGCGTGGGTTTCCTCCGGGTGACTGTCTGTGAGGAGTGTGGTGTGTTCTCTCTGTGTCTGCGTGGGTTTCCTCCGGGTGACTGTCTGTGAGGAGTGTGGTGTGTTCTCTCTGTGTCTGTGTGGGTTTCCTCTGGGTGACTGTCTGTGAGGAGTGTGGTGTGTTCTCTCTGTGTCTGTGTGGGTTTCCTCTGGGTGACTGTCTGTGAGGAGTGTGGTGTGTTCTCTCTGTGTCTGCTTGGGTTTCCTCCGGGTGACTGTCTGTGAGGAGTGTGGTGTGTTCTCTCTGTGTCTGTGTGGGTTTCCTCCGGGTGACTGTCTGTGAGGAGTGTGGTGTGTTCTCTCTGTGTCTGCGTGGGTTTCCTCCGGGTGACTGTCTGTGAGGAGTGTGGTGTGTTCTCTCTGTGTCTGTGTGGGTTTCCTCTGGGTGACTGTCTGTGAGGAGTGTGGTGTGTTCTCTCTGTGTCTGTGTGGGTTTCCTCTGGGTGACTGTCTGTGAGGAGTGTGGTGTGTTCTCTCTGTGTCTGCATGGGTTTCCTCCGGGTGACTGTCTGTGAGGAGTGTGGTGTGTTCTTTCTGTGTCTGTGTGGGTTTCCTCTGGGTGACTGTCTGTGAAGAGTGTGATGTGTTCTCTCTGTGTCTGCGTGGGTTTCCTCCGGGTGACTGTCTGTGAGGAGTGTGGTGTGTTCTCCCTGTGTCTGCGTGGGTTTCCTCCGGGTGACTGTCTGTGAGGAGTGTGGTGTGTTCTCTCTGTGTCTGTGTGGGTTTCCTCTGGGTGACTGTCTGTGAGGAGTGTGGTGTGTTCTCTCTGTGTCTGTGTGGGTTTCCTCCGGGTGACTGTCTGTGAGGAGTGTGGTGTGTTCTCTCTGTGTCTGTGTTGGTTTCCTCTGGGTGACTGTCTGTGAAGAGTGTGGTGTGTTCTCTCTGTGTCTGCGTGGGTTTCCTCCGGGTGACTGTCTTTGAGGAGTGTGGTGTGTTCTCCCTGTGTCTGCGTGGGTTTCCTCCGGGTGACTGTCTGTGAGGAGTGTGGTGTGTTCTCTCTGTGTCTGCATGGGTTTCCTCCGGGTGACTGTCTGTGAGGAGTGTGGTGTGTTCTCTCTGTGTCGGTGTTGGTTTCCTCTGGGTGACTGTCTGTGAAGAGTGTGGTGTGTTCTCTCTGTGTCTGCGTGGGTTTCCTCCGGGTGACTGTCTGTGAGGAGTGTGGTGTGTTCTCCCTGTATCTGCGTGGGTTTCCTTCGGGTGACTGTCTGTGAGGAGTGTGGTGTGTTTTCCCTGTGTCTGCGTGGGTTTCCTCCGGGTGACTGTCTGTGAGGAGTGTGGTGTGTTCTCTCTGTGTCTGCGTGGGTTTCCTCCGGGTGACTGTCTGTGAGGAGTGTGGTGTGTTCTCTCTGTGTCTGCGTGGGTTTCCTCCGGGTGACTGTGTGTGAGGAGTGTGGTGTGTTTTCCCTGTGTCTGCGTGGGTTTCCTCCGGGTGACTGTCTGTGACGAGTGTGGTGTGTTCTCTCTGTGTCTGCGTGGGTTTCCTCCGGGTGACTCTCTGTGAGGAGTGTGGTGTGTTCTCCCTGTGTCTGCATGGGTTTCCTCCGGGTGACTGTCTGTGAGGAGTGTTGTGTGTTCTCCCTGTGTCTGCGTGGGTTTCCTCTGGGTGACTGTGAGGAGTGTGGTGTGTTCTCCCTGTGTCCGCATGGGTTTCCTCCGGGTGCTCCGGTTTCCTCCCATGCTCCAAAAACACACGTTGGTAGGTGGATTGGAGACTCAGAAGTTTCTGTAGGTGTGAGTGTGTGTCACCCTGTGAATGACTGGCGCCCCCTCCAGGGTGTGTTCCCGCCTTGCGCCCAGTAATTCCAGGTAGACTCCAGACCCACCGCCGCCCTGAACTGGACACAGGACACAGACGTTAACAGGAGGGCCATAGACTAAGGCGCAGAGAATTTTTTGGATTTGGACACCACCTTGTTTCATGGCGTGTCATCACTCGGCTGGTTTGATCCAATTGCTGAAAGATGGATGTTACCCTTGCACTTGTTTTTACTTTAGACACCCAGTAATTCACCCAGCAACCACTGGACCACACCCTAAACCCAACGTCTGATCACCATCCCACAGCCACAGTCTACCAGCTCTGTCAGTATAGCCAAGCCCCAGCTCGGCCTTCACACTCCAGCCTTCAGACAGGATGTGGGCTCAGAGGAGCCCTGGCCCAGCTGATTCCACGTCAAAGAAATTCCTGTAAAATCCTTATTGAACATTCATCAGCCTCCAGCGGGAAAACGGAAAACACAATTTCATTAACTGTGGAATGTGTGCCATCTCACCCAGGTATTTCCTCTATAATGTTTAGACTGGCCTTCCGAAGGCGGGATGCGGTCTGAAAGGAAACGTGGCTCACACTTCAAGACTTTTGGAGAGCAGACCCCAGTCTGGATCGATGTGAGGAATTCTAACCCATCACATGTGGGACATTCAGACATGTCACGGATTTACAGACAGCCTTTTCCATATCCCGAAACATCATATTTTCACTCATCTGAAACCAGTTTGCTCATGATTTATGATTTTATTGATCGATTGATTGATGTAGTTTGCAGTTTTAGCAGCGTACGCTTCATCTGCGTGTGAACTTAATGCTGTTATTGTTTTTGTCCAAATCAGAAACTTTGTGACGAAGCTGGAGAGTGTAAAGGAACTGTAGGGGGCTTTAGTGACTGCTACAAACAGAAGAAGAGCACCCTTCAATGTTTCCAAGTTTCAGAAGTATTTCTTTAAGAGTGTGAAGCAGAGAAAAGCTGCTTCTCATTGTAGAGACCTCCCAGTAAAGATCTACTTACTATATTTTTATAATTACTTTTATTACATAACTTTATGTTACTGTTCACAGTTATAATAACTAAAGTTTGCAGTGTTTCTGTGTTAATCATTTTTATTATCACAGGAATACTCAATATTACTGAGTGATGTTATCAAGAATGTTATTAGTTTTTATAGCAGGAGGTTCTTACCCTTCTCCTTTACCTCTTATTGCTCACTAGCAGCTCAACGGCTTCCTAGCAAACGGGTGGGATATATGTATGTTGTGGTTAAATTGGGGGGAAAATATTAAGCAACCTACAGAGACAACACTCTTCCTTTTTCAAAAGCTAGGTTTCCACAAATATTTGACCATGCTTTTTTGTCCATTACGGTTGTTAATGACATGTTCTCTTACAACGGGGGTTATCTCCTTAAACCCCAACCACTTCCACATCCTCTGTTTACTGCTCCCTCTCCACTAACCTTAAGGGAATGCTTTCAAAGACCCAGGGCCACCCAAGAACTCAGCAAAAGCCTCCCGCTTCTAGAGGTCTGGACCACCTTCAGCGGTCAGCTGACTGTCCGCTAGTCATTATTTATTGCTGAACTAAGTCATATTAAGCCTGACATAATGCACAAATAAATCTATGACTGGAGACAAATATGCTTTGAAGGCGTGTACATGAAGCCCGTCCCGCACCACTCCCATGTGGAGTATGAATTCAATCTGTGTGGAGTTACGTTTTTAAAAGCCTGGCCATAGTCTGCTCCCCAGCCTGGTTTGGAGTCGGACTCCAATGACAGCGAGGGGAAATATCTATTTCACCTGATTCGTGGAACTCCATACAATCAGGCCACTTTTTTTCAGTCAGCGACGCTTGGCTGACACAGTGATATAGAAGAACATCCAATCCTCTACCAGATGTTTCCGAACCGACTTCTTGAGCCCATCTACAAGGCTGAAACCCAAGCCTCATCTCTGAAGAGCTTGGCGAAACCCTGGACCTGGCCATTTTGGAACAGTTCTGATTTCCAAAACAAGACTTTTCCGATGTTTCCCAACAGGAATTGGCCACACAAGAATCAGATAAGGCAGTAAGGCACTTTGATTACTAAAAGATGATCTAAGCACTGAGATCTATCAAAGATCCTTGGCCTTGGACGAGCACTGATGCATCACTGGTCCGGTTTATTTGGGGACAGTTTGTACTAAGCAGCCACAGGCCACAAGGTTGTCATGAGTAATGGGGCAAAGTTCATGCCAGTGTCCCTTGACCAGTTTTGAACGATGGAGTGGAAGCGGAGGAAGGACGAAATGAGGACTGTTCTTGCAGGGATTAAGTCTGGAAGCGATCAGAATCAAGAAGTGTTCTCATTTAAAGCTCTCAATACATACCACTCTGCCTACCATCATCTGAAGTTGTAAATGTCACTGTGGAAATCACTGCAAAAGACTTGATCACTGGAAAGTGTCAGGACTGTGAAGTTGTAGACATACAGACGAGTGCAAGTGTTTGTTCAGTGCTCATCAGCCCACCAGTCTACCAATACACACAGAGAAACAAGAGCACCCAGTCTTTTTTTTTCTTTCTGTGGTTTTCCTAAGTCAGAAATAAGACATTCTGATTTGGTGTTGCTCCTTCTGTAGAATGTAGTCACATTAGAGTGACCACCCACTCCACCCACGATCTGAGTCTTTCTAGTCACAGCCCCAGACATGAGCAAAGGTGGGATTAAAGGTGTAAAACGGTCAACTGAGGAAACTGACAAAACAAAAGCAGAGAAATGAGAGAATTAGCAATATCAGTCAAATGAGAATGGGAAAGTAAGATAAGTGAGCGAAAACAGCTAAAAACCAGAGCTTCCGCTCCTCACTCCTCACTGCTGTGCGCTCGGGGTCGGGGTGAACAGAGAGTGGCTCATTATCATTTAAAGGAACAGGTGCCGCTGAAAGCGGGCGTTCTGAACAGGGCTGTTTACACAGGGGGAGAACACTGATGTAGTGTTTGATCCTTGTGGTATTTTGAACAAAGCAGGTCACAGACATTTTGTTGAAACCAAGAACTGTGTTCAGCCGTGAGAAAGCTTTAAATTAATGAATGAATTAATACATTTTTTGTATGTACTTTTGCTTGTTATTGTCTATGGGTTGTTTTGCAAGTTTCATGTACAATCACAGTTTATTTGCTGGATTTAAACATATAGGAAAAAGACTATCCATGTGTCCCAGTGGTTCCCTATTCACTATTCCCTATATTATTCACTATATAGTGCACTATTATAGTGCACTGAATTTAGGAGGGTAGTGAATGATTTTGGACACTACCTCATATGGGTTTTCACCAAACAACGCAGTGGATTATGGGAAATCTGATATCTGCTAGCGTACATGGGTTGTACACTACATTTTGCAGTGCACTGTGGAATTGTTTGAGTGCACTGAAAATTGTCCACTATGGTTCCGAACACTACTACAAAATGGCGGCACCCCAAAATAGTGCAGTATATAGTGAATAGGGCACAGTTTCAATCAATCAATCAATCAAAGTTTATTTATATAGCGCTTTTCACAACAAAAAGTCACAAAGCAGCTTTACAGAGATCCAGGTCCAAGCCTCCTATGAGCAAGCCAGGGGCAACAGTGGCAAGGAAAACCTCCCTCAGCACACGAGGAAGAAACCTTGGATAGAACCAAGACTCATACGGGGAACCCATCCTCCTCGGGTTCGACACCAGAGACACAACAGAGAACAGAACAGAAGTAAAAGTGAAGTGATGACAGATGAAGGGGTTATAGTAATGTAAATGTAGTATATTAGTGATGTATGAGTCTGAGGAAGGAGGAGGTGGGCAGTGATTCTGTGTGAATTAAAAGTAGGTGCAGAGTTAATCTGAGATAAAACAGCACGACCAAGCATGATAGTGTAGATGAGACAAGGCCAGGATCTTGTACAGGACACAGGGGCTGGATCAAGGCAACACCTGGAGAGCAGCAGGACATCTCAGAGCATGAGAGAGAGACAGGAGAAAGAAAACAAATAAAAATACAGAGCTTAGTAGGTTCATGGTAAAGAACGGGCAAAATTGTCCTGCGAGAAAAGCTTCACGGGTCAGGCAAGAGAACCCAGCGACAGACAGCGTGTTGGAGGTTACCAGAAAACTAACTAAAACAGCTGTAGCTATGGTCATATGACAGGGTTAATACAGAGCAGTGATAATATGAAAACCAGCTCAAAAACACTAATAGAGAATAAGTAACTGAATAAGTAGAGTAACCTGAAAGTGAGTGATTAACCAAATGCTTGTTTGAAGTCTTGGTTTTTAGTCTAAATTTAAAGATTGAGAGTGTGTCTGAGCCCTGAACAGTAACCAGAGGCTATTCCAGAGTTGAGGAGCTTTGTGAGAAAAGGCTCTTCCTCCTGCAGGCGATAAGGTATGAGAAGGTCAGTAAGATACTGCGGGCCTAAACCATTTAGAGGTTTATAAGCTAAGAGGAGTATTTTACAGGTAGCCAGTGTAGGGACGAGAGAACTGGGGTGATATTTTCGAATTCCCTAGCTCTAGTGAGCACTCTGGCTGCTGCATTGTGAACTGAAGCTTGTGTAACGCTTTGCACGAGCTCCCTGCCAGGAACGCACTGCAGTAGTCTAGACGTGAAGTTATAAAAGCATGCACTAGTTTCTCTGCATCTTTTAAGGAAAAAAAATGCCGAATTTTGGCAACATTGCGTAGGTGGAAGAAGGCGGTTTTGACTGTATTGGATATATATTGGTATCAAATGTGTGTCGAATCAAAGGCTACCCCTAAGTATTTAATGATGGCATTGTGTTTTACTGTTGAATTATCAAGATTAATAGCAGCATTTCTGAGTGAATGTATCTGAGTATCTGTACCTAGTAACAAGACCTCAGTTTTATCAGAATTTAACATGAGAAAATGTTGCATCATCCAGTCTTTAATTTCAGTTAGACATTCTGTTATTTTACGTAGACAAGCAACATCATTAGGTTTGGCTGATATATACAGTTGTGTGTCATCAGCATAACAGTGGACTTGAATCCCATGCTTACGGATTAGTCTACCCAGTGGCAGCATGTAGAGTGTGAACAATACAGGGCCAAGCACTGATCCTTGTGGGACACCATATTTAACTAAAGTATGATTAGAGGATTTATTATTCAGATAAACAAATTGATAACGGTCAGATAAGGTCAAGGTCAAAGGTCAAGCAGCACCAGAATAGAGATATAGCCCTTATCATGTGAAAGGAGTAAGTCATTAGTTTCTCTTGTTAGAGCCGTTTCTGTGCTGTGATTTGGTCTAAATCCAGACTGAAAAGTGTCATGAATGTCATTGTTTTGTAGATAAGAGCACAACTGCTGTGACACGACTTTTTCTAGAATCTTAGCAATAAAAGGGAGGTTTGATATTGGCCTGTAGTTTGCGAGTACAAGAGGGTCAAGATTGGGTTTTTTAATAATTGGTTTGATTACCGCTAGTTTCAGAGGTTTTGGTACATATCCAATGTTGAGGGATGAGTTTATTATTGTGAGCAAAGGTCTAATGACTTTAGGTAAAATATGTTTAAATAATTGTGTTGGTACAGGATCCAGTAAGCATGTAGTTGATTTAGATGAGCTAATTAAACTAAGCAAGTCATTTTCATCGACAGAATTGAAGTAGTCTAAGTGCACCTCAGAGCTGGCAGGTGGTTCATCTACGAGAGTCGATGTGACTTTGGACTGATTTTGGGTTTTGAGGCGAATGCAATCAATTTTATCATTAAAAAACATCATAAAGTCATTGCTACAGAAATCAGAGGGAACAATGGGGTTGATTTCCTTTTTGTTTCCAATTAGATTTGATACAGTGCTAAAAAGGAATCTAGGGTTGTCTTTGTTGTTTTCTATAAGGGAAGAGATGTACTGTGATTTGGCTTTAGATAAGGCATGTTTGTAGACGGTGAGGCTGTGCTGCCGTTCAATACCATGGAGCAAGCCTTTTCTCTCTAAATTGTTTGGTCTTGACTGGTGCAGCACTATCTAGGTTTGTAAACAGTAAAGTTTTTAGGTTGATTGTAATGAGCTTGAGGTCATTTGGGTGAGTTGGAAAAGAAATGGTGGTAAGGTCTGGAAGGTTATTGATAAAATCACTAACTGTTGAGGATGTTATAGTGCGCTTTCTAATATAGCGTGGCTGTGGACAGAGATCAGAGTTTATCGCAATTTCAGATGTGATTAGATGGTGATCAGAGATGGTCTCGTAGCGAGAGATTGGACAGATTCTTTATCTCAATGCCCCGTGTTAACACTAGGTCCAATGTGTGTTTGAATTGATGAGTGGGCCCATCCCGACGATACAGGGCCGGACGCTCACGAAAGCACTCCCATTTGTCGACGCAGTCCATGCCGACAGTGCCGCATCAATCCAGGAGCCAGAAGTGGAGCCCGAAGAGCCTGCTGAATGCCTCGCATCCTCGACGGTAGGTGGGCATTGGGCCAGAGACGATGATCCTAGTCTCCGTCTTCTTCCGAGCGGTATCCAGAAGCGAACGGTAGTGCTACTTCAGGACCTCTCTGCGGCGGGCGGAGATGTCGTTCGTTCCCACGTGGAGAATGATGGTGCCGAAGTCCTCACGCTGCCGCAGCGCTGAGGGAAGCCGCCTGGCAGCGTCCAGGACACGTGAGCCTGGTAGACAAGACACAGTTGCGTTACTCTTTGTGCCCGGCACATTTAAATGTCTGACTATTGAATCTCCAATAATAAGAACACCGTCCTGTTTAGTCTTCGGTGCTGGAGCAGGTGAAGGCCAGGAGCTGAGCACCTCAAACCGGTTGGCAGCAGTGAAGACTGGCTGCGGTGGAGAGGGGGACGACCTCGGTTTCCCACACCCACGCTGGCACTCTCATCCCAGTGCAGGCGTGTAAATAGATACCTCCGTGAACTGCCGCGGCAGAGGAGCCGGAGTGGGGACGGCCACGTATGAGGCGTCGCGGGCTGCCTCGAGCCTCGTGTTCTCCCGCTGGAGCTCCATCTTCTTCTCCAGGAGACGCTGAATCCGGCCACCCATCTGCTCGAGCTTAGAAAGGGTTCGTTCCTCAGCAGGCGACATGAAGAGAGAAAAATAAACAATGAGAAATAATATGGACGAAAAAATGAAGTTAAGAAGCACAGTGGATTAGGAACGATGAAGACAGCACACTAAGATTCGCAATGCTAAAAAATTTAATAGAGATTGTAAATAAACAGCGACAAACAGCAAACAATTTCAAATCGAGCACGCGACCAGTCAGCCGGAAGTGACGCACATCTGACGTACCTGACGACCACACAGCTTAGGTTTCTACGGCCAAAAACACTCTTCTATACATTCTTTCTAGTGCTCTGTTGTACACTGTGTGGTCAGACTGAACTCATTATTGAGTTACAGCCTACAGCTCAACTCAGACAAAAGAGGATGTTTTCCTGGAAGCTTTTACTTTGTTTCATTAAAAACACAATGGCATATGTTTGTAGGGTTTTCTTCCTCCGCGCACATTCAGTTCTTTCCTGAGTGCATCGTTCCAAATCCCCTTTAATAAACAAATTATTTTCATATTAAAATATAAAAGAACATTTTTGTATTCTGTGACATATTAATACAAATTGAAAACAGCTACAGGATTCTCTCTGACTCTGAATCAAACGCAAGTGACGGGTGGGAACGGTGGTGAGAGATGAATCACTGTATTTAAGCAATGTCTTACAAGAGGGAGAGAAACAAACACAATGCCAGCTCAATAACATTTCTACACGTGGCGTTTATGAGTGAATAGAAATAAGGGGCCGTATGATTTTTTAAAAATATTTATTTATTTATTTGGATGGGAGGCTGCACAGAAGCATGCTACGTTTTGTCTGTATCTATATCTACACTTGTATAAGGTAAATTCAGGTAATTCATTCATTATCTGTAACCCTTATCCAGTTCAGGGTCACGGTGGGTCCAGAGCCTACCTGGAATCATTGGGTGCAAAGTGGGAATACACCCTGGAGGGGGTGCCAGTACTTCACAGGGCAACACACACATTCACTTTTGAGTCACCAATCCACCTGCAATGTGTGTTTTTGGACTGTGGGAGGAAAGCAGAGCACCTGAAGGAAACCCATGCAGACACAGGGAGAACACACCACACTCCTCACAGACAGTCACCCGGAGGAAACCCACGCAGACACAGGGAGAACACACCACACTCCTCATGGACAGTCACCCGGAGCGGGAATCGAACCCACAACCTCCAGGCCCCTGGAGCTGTGTGACACTACCTGCTGCGCCACTTTGCCGCCCCCTACCTGTAAATCTGTGTGATGTATGTAGGAATGTCTCAGATTACGTGTTTGGAATGAGCTGCTGTAAAATACTAGTTAATATAATTTTATAAATGATGAAGGAGCAGTTTATTAAACTTATTATATTAGTTTCTTATTGAAGGAGGTAGATATATATTTTAAATAACTCTCTAATATTAGATAAAGTGACAAATATGACTCAATTCCCCTTTGCCTTATACATCCTTCTATTGTTTAAAGTTACTTTTTAAAAAAACATAAAAACGTTCATTTCTTCAATTCATTAAACTGAATAAAACATTGACTGATGTTTGGTTTAGTGAATGTTGTAGTGTTTGAGAACTCAAGAAGCTGAATCCCTAACCACTCCGTCCTCCCTAGGAAGTGCACTAGGTCACGACACAATTTACGTTGAAACAGATATTGTAATAAACTAAAACACCTGTTGTGATTCTGTAACATGCGGTAGGACCCTTTATTGAAGACTTTCTGGATGTAGAAGCAGTTTCAGGATTCACGTCGTGCCCTATGTAGGGACCGTGTATTAATTTAAGACACTCCCACTTCTCACCAACGGCACCTTCAGTTCAAACCGACGGCGTCTCTGAAACTCAGCGGAGAGTTTTTGAGAGATTTCTCCCTCAAGCTGTGGTTCTGTGGGTGTGGGTTACAAAGCTGAAGGAATCACAGTGGCGTTCATTTAGTTTCCCTCAACGAATCTGTTTGTTTTTATGATTTAGGCCTCTTTGTTTTAATCCCTCATCTGGGCCTCATTAAACTCCACTGGAGTCCATTAGCGCACTAAGGTAAGGGTTAAACATGTATCTACAGCAGAGAGAGTGATTTGTGAGAGTAGTTTCTGTTCTTGTCTAGATCTAAAGCCACAGAACAGAACAAAATAAACCCTTTAGGAGATGGAACATTCAAAGCTGAATATTAAAATCACAAATATATTTGTACATTTCTCTCTTTGAATAATTGGGTTCTGAGTTTTGAAGAAACAAGGGTTTAATTTTGGAGTTGGAACTCTTCTGTTTTCTAGATAAAGATTAAAAAATAAAAAATAAAAAAAAAGAATATGAGATAGGCCCCTTCCAGGGTTTGTTCCCATTGTAGTTAGGTTCCGGCCCCTACCGCCACCCTGAACTGGATAAGTGTTAAAGACAGTGAATGAATGAACATCAGCCCTGATAATTTCTAGAGTAGAATGGGTTCAAACACGTGTGGTGTGTTCTCCCTGTGTCTGTGTGGGGTTCCTCCGGGTGACTGTCTGTGAGGGGTGTGGTGTGTTCTCTCTGTGTCTGCGTGGGTTTTCTCCGGGTGACTGTCTGTGAGGAGTGTGGTGTGTTCTCTCTGTGTCTGGGTGGGGTTCCTCCGGGTGACTGTCTGTGAGGAGTGTGGTGTGTTCTCTCTGTGTCTGTGTGGGTTTCCTTTGGGTGACTGTCTGTGAGGAGTGTGGTGTGTTCTCCCTGTGTCTGTGTGGGGTTCCTCCGGGTGACTGTCTGTGAGGAGTGTGGTGTGTTCTCTCTGTGTCTGCGTGGGTTTTCTCCGGGTGACTGTCTGTGAGGAGTGTGGTGTGTTCTCTCTGTGTCTGGGTGGGGTTCCTCCGGGTGACTGTCTGTGAGGAGTGTGGTGTGTTCTCTCTGTGTCTGCGTGGGTTTCCTCCGGGTGACTGTCTGTGAGGAGTGTGGTGTGGTGTGTTCTCTCTGTGTCTGGGGGGGGTTCCTCCGGGTGACTGTCTGTGAGGAGTGTGGTGTGTTCTCTCTGTGTCTGCGTGGGTTTCCTCCGGGTGACTGTCTGTGAAGAGTGTGGTGTGTTCTCTCTGTGTCTGCGTGGGTTTCCTCCGGGTGACTGTCTGTGAGGAGTGTGGTGTGTTCTCCCTGTGTCTGCGTGGGTTTCCTCCGGGTGACTGTCTGTGAGGAGTGTGGTGTGTTCTCTCTGTGTCTGCGTGGGTTTCCTCCGGGTGACTGTCTGTGAGGAGTGTGGTGTGTTCTCTCTGTGTCTGCGTGGGTTTCCTCCCACACTCCAAAAACACACGTTGGTAGGTGGATTGGAGACTCAAAAGTGCCCGTAAGTGTGAATGTGTGTCGCCCTGTGAAGGACTGGCGCCCCCTCCAGGGTGTGCTCCAGCCTTGTGCTCAGTGATTCCGGGTAGACTCTGGACCCACCGCTGCCCTGAAGTGGATAAGGGTTACAGATAATGAATGTATTATTGAGTATATAGACAGCAAAAAGACTGACCACCTTGTACCAAACAGTGGCACTGACGGTTCTGATTATGTTCTGATTTTTCAGATTTGTCTGGGGAAGTAAAATGTCTTAAAGTCTTGAGCTGTAAGTGCACCGTCACTGAGCAGTGTTCAGAGTGCTGGTGCCTTAAGTTCGTGCAGATTGTGTCCGTTCCACAGAGGAATTGTACTTGAGTCTCTACAAATCACACGTTACTCTGTTAAACAAGTGCATAATTTGTGAAGCCAAAGCATATCATGCTAACATTTTCCTTCCAGAGGTTAAAGCTAGGTTTTTCCAGACTGTTTTTCATTTTTCTTCCTCTCTGTGATCTTTGTATAACAGAGCTGCTGACCTCTGAAAAAGGGAAAATTCCCTGAAGTTTGGATCGCCTCAGTTTGCTTTTTGTGGCATTGTTCTTCTGTCCTGGCCATGATCAGTGCGTTCTGCTTCAGCTGGAAGCTCTGAGATGGATTTTGCTTTGATTTAATCTGGGTGTATCAAGGCACTCCAACATTTGGTGAGCTTGTTAAATACACTTCAGCATAGCGCTTCCACAAACCGGTGCCGCATGACGTCTTTCAACTTGTGATTTACCAGAAGTTCTTAGTCATGGGGTGTTTGATCCTGTGGCAAGGAAATTGGGAAAGGCTTTAGGATTGTGTTTCGTTTTCTGCTATTGTCCTGAGAAACTGTGAAGGTCACAAATCATTTTAATGTTTTTAAAATATCCCTTATTTCTTATGAGAAATGAAATAAGGCAGAATTAGTCATAAATGATCCGTCTGGGAGCTTCAACCGTTACTGTGAGAGCTCCTCGGATAAGCTGTATTTTCTAATCGTCTGCAGGCCTGCCGCGTACAACGTCCACATCACACTTGGGTTTTTGAGATTTTAAAGGGCTAGTATCATCCTTGGTTTTACACGTTTAGATTTTGTTGTTGTAGACTGTTTAAAGACCCAGCATCCCCCTTTACCACCTGCCGCAGTTGGCACATTTTGTACAGGGCACCAGTCCATCACAGGGCATCACACGCTTACCCAGTCACTCACACATTTCACACCGAGAGTCCTCCTACTCCAACGACACAGACCTGGAGGAAGCCCATACAGACACAGGGAGAACACGGCATGTTCCTGACAAACTGTAACCAGGACCAGTTTCTAACCCGAACCCCCACCCCACCCCACTCCAACACAAGTACCGAGCATGGCGTATTTAAAGGACTTTGTAAAGGATGTTGGAAAAAGCGCCCGGACCATTTTGGCACATTTTAAAACGCACCAAAATATTTGTAGAATATGGAGCCTTTCGAATCGAGTGTTGAGGAATAGCTTATCGTCCGACGAGCTTGGAGAGATCACTCCCTGAGATTTGGAAGTGCATGAACCTGGCAGGCGCGGCTGATTCCAGGAAAAAACGGGTTCCAAGCCAAGCTTTGTCAATGTGAGGAAAGGTCAGAATCCGTAAAATAACATCCTGAATCATTCTTTCTTTTCACACGGCTGTGTCAGGCCAGGGATTCTTTGGCCCGTCGCTGTGTGAATGTGCACGGCCTGCCCACTGTGTGAACCCTGCGGTGGCTATGAGACCGACGGGTTTATAGCCATGGTGGCTGACCAATGTGTGGTCAGAGCAAACCTTGAAGGGGTGTTCCACACGACTGTGTGTGTGTGTGTGTGTGTGTGGTGAGAACTAGGTTGCAAATGTGGAGTGACGAGGCTGAGTCTGTAGTCGTATGGCTCTTCACATCATCTTCAGAGAATGACTGTTTTCTTTTTGCTGTGAAAGACGTAACGTTGTTTGGTTCCTGAGGTGTTCTGACTTTGTTTAAAATGGTCATGTAATGTAGCGTAAACTTGTAAAAAGTGACAATCTGATGAGGCCTCACATTCCCACTCGTTCTTCTCTTTTAAAGTCCTTACACCTTTAGAATTCGATCCTTAAAATGCAATAAATACATTCATAAAGAAGCTCAGTCATTTTCTTGCAGTTCTTTTTGGAACCAAGTTAAAAACTGAGCCGGATAAAGTTGACTTTACTATTACACTGCCTAATAAACACAGACCACCACACTCTTAGATCTCCCTCCAGCAGAGAGTGAAACACACTCAACGTTTTTGTGAATTGTTGTAGCTCCTCTTTGTGCTGCAGTAGACTTTCTGTTTTCTCTTTTGGAATAAACAAGTTAGAACATTCGACGAGTTCAAACAACACTTACATTTTAAGGGTTCACTGAGGTTTCACAGAGGTTTTCCCAGCAAGGTTTGGTCTGAGTCTCACAATGGACCTTCACATAGCTGCTTTTGATCAGTGTCACGTTTCAGAACCTGAAAGACTCATGGGTTTAGACCCAGCTTCAGGAAGTTTGTCCATAACCTGCTCCTTTAAGCAATCTTAAGTGCTCACTTTTAAATGCTCTCTTTTCTGGCACAAGCCTCACTTCCCTAGCTCCCATATCCCTCTAGTGCTCTCTAGTGAACTGACCGTGCAGGGTAACAGCGTCTGATTGGCTCAGTGGCGTACTGCTGTGTTCACTGGACTAGCTGTGGCTGTAACCTGGAATAATGACTATAAAGTTTCACGAACGCTGTCGTTATTCTCATTTTTTTAATGTTAACGGTTCCAGAATCTGGATGGAACCATTCTGAAGTCTGCCGTTTGGTCTGTGTGTGACGTCATAAAGAAGTGTTTATTAATCATTTATTTATTTAATCTTATGATTCAGTGTTTTCTTATGTAAAAGTTTAACAGTGAACAATAATAAATTTTAAAACTGTTTTCTTATAAGTCCATGAATTAACCCCTGATGCCGGCTGTGCAAGCTCTCCACAAGTGTAAGTGAGTGTGAGTGTGTGTGAGGCTCTGTGATGGACTGGCTCCCTGTAGAGAGTGTGTTCCCTGTGATTCAAGGTGGACTCCAGACCCACCACAACCTTGAACAGGATTAAGGGGTCACACACAGGGAGAGAGTGATGGATTTTCTTATAATCACTTTTTTAGCCTCTAGCACTTTATTTGGCCCCATCACACTGAAGCTGTAAGGAGTGTTTCAGCCCAGACTGCCTGCGGAAACGAGGCACAATACACTTCAGCCACTATGTACAGAGCTCACACACACACACCAGTCTTAAAGGCATATCTATAAAACAGCCCGTCATGGGAAATGAATAATGTCTGGTTTTGCCACATAAACCTGTTGAGCCCAGAGGACAGTTTCAAACATAGACCCTTTTAAGCATCAGCCCCAGTGAGTTGAAGGTGATTGATGGCCCCTCGTTTATTCCGTCAGGCTCCTTGTTAGGCCTCACACTGATTTTGTAGCGTGTGGTAGCAGTGACCATGCGAGAATCTCTGTACGTTTGTGCGCACTCAATCCATCTGCACAAAACCAGACAGCCAAGATTTATGATGGAGATCCCCATCCCACCCCACAATCCCCTGTTTCTGATAAGCATTTGCCAACGCACGTGGTCTATCTCCATCCAGATGTTTCACAGAGCAAGTCCATCTCATCCAGATGTGTGTCCAGCCTAGAGGTTTGGTCTTTAATGTGATTTGCCATGACCAAGTAACGCAACATCAGAAAAGAGAAACCAACAGCCATAAATAGCTCTGACATAATGTTAATTAGAGTCAACAAAGAGCCTTCGTCATCCGTCGTGCCCCTGGGCTCCTGAGGCCCGGAGGAAGCTCTGATGTTGGAGTCATGATTAGATGAGAAACGAGGCACGAGAAGTGAAAGTAAATCTGTTAAAAATGGAGTTGTTTTCACAGTGGCCGTTAATTTCCCCGGTTAGGGTTGGACAGCACTAGGGAAAGATGAGATGAGATGGTTTTCTCCAGGCCACTTACTTACAGCACTGACCTCTGGGGCTTTAATGCAGCGGAGCGTCTCTTCATCACTGTAACAGCCTGAGGTCACTGCTCTAATACAGTGTGCTGAGAGCAGGGTGATTATCTGTTTTTGTGCTTGGGATAAGTCTGTGATTGCTCCAGAGGTTTTAGTTCTGATCAGAGGTGGACGATATGGCACTTTGACCTTTTATTAGGTCGTGTGATACGATCTGGAGTACAGGAGATTCATTGTTTATGTCGATTATAGAAACATACTGTGACCAATTACAGCAACATCAACCAGTGAAGAGCACAAACTGCAAAGTAAAAAGTAGCTGATTGGAAAGTTTAAGAAACATAATTTGAGAGTGATATATTCTACACACTTTTTTGATGTTCTTCTGTCTTAAATTAAATATCTGTGACCTTCTGTGACCTCCCCCCTGACTGAACAGCCCTAGACTGAATGACCGGTTTCAGCGCCTGTTCCTTTAAATGATAATGAGCCACTCACAGCGCACCCTGACCCAAGTGCACAGCAGTGAGGAGCGAGGAGCAGAAGCTCTGGTTTTTAGCTTTAGTTTTTATCTTCTCTCTCTTTGTTTTCTCAGTTTTTACTCAGTGCTCTTATTTCTCCACGGTCAGTGTTTGTTTTACTGTGTTAGAACTCTACGCTGTGATTGGAGAGACTCAGACAAGGGGGCGGGGCTATTCTAAAGAGACTGCCCTCTACGAAAGAAGCGGAGCAGAAACAGAACCACTCTTTTATTCCATGTTTTCTGATTTAGGCAGCCCACAAAATATTTACTAGGTGGTCTTGTCTCTCAGAGTGGAATGGTAGGCTCCACATAAACATTTTAATGTGCACATGCATTGAACACTTTTTGTCCAAGCCTTGAAGATTTATTTCCAAAAGTTTAGCTCATAGAAACGTTCCCAGTAAAACGGCTGTGGATGTTTTCATTAAGTATGAAGTAAGGAATGCGATGAAGGGCCGGTGAAGTCCACTTGAGTTTGCTGTTGCTCTCTGAAGCTCTGTCGTGCAGAACCCTGGCTGAGGATATGGCCACTGATGGTGTGTGTGATGGGGGAGTGGCCCCCTCCTCAAACCCCCACAGGGAGGGAACACGATGGGACATGCACTCCGCGAACCTTCCTGTTTACTGACCACAACTGGTTTCAATTACTACAGCCATTATCGCTCAGTGCATAGGAAAGGTGTAGCTGTCAATTCCTTTCCACTGAAAGTGCCTTCAGCCGGTCTGCACCTGCAGTGGCCGAGGCTTCTGGAGACACAGGAAACGTGAGCAGTCAGATCAGCTGATGCCTGTGTACACTGGCCTTTCCTCGTCTTCGCTGTGCATTGCCAAGAGTCTGGCCTCAGTTTCTTCTGAAACCAAGGAACCTGGGTCTGTCCTTTTCATAAACTCATCAGCACAGTTCCTTGGTGATGATGATAATTTAGAGCAGTGTGCATCATATGATTTTGGTAGGTGCTTATAGCGTTGTATATAATGGGTAGAGAATTGAGGTTGGGAATAAATACAGCACTGTCTTCTCCCTCAACATCCACAGCTGTGGCCTTTATTTCTTAAAAAGTACCCTCTGAAATGTGCATTTACCATCAGTGCACTGCTGAATTAAACAGATTTGGACTGCGTTTAACCCATTCAACACACAAACTCAGAGCAGTGCTAAAGGGGACTTCAGCTGTGGATGTTGAGGGAGGACAAACTGCTGTTCCTTCACTATTATTTCCTGCTGTTCCAGGCGATCGAACCCGTGACCTTCTGGTCCCAAGCCCGCTTCTGTAAACTTAAGGATGCATCGGTAAAGAAACAGTGTTAACTAGCCTTTTGTTTCTATTTTTTTCAGCTTTAACTCGATGGTTGTAGACATTTATACATTTTTTGGCACTTTATTTTTTTGCAGATCGTATCGTTAATGTCTTCTGCTGTCATTTTAACTTTAGCACTTTAGCCCAGCCGTAACCGAGAGTGAACTGTTGCTGCGCCCTGATGTGAGAGACTTCCCAGAACGGGAACTCTAATCACCAGCTCGTTATAAATGATGTCAAGATGAGTTTGGTTTTTATTGCACCTCACTTTGGAGTGATGTAGCTCTGCTTGGGTGTGTTATTGTTTGCTTTCCCATAGAGCTTGCACACATTGTCAAACTGTGTTATAAAAAATGTGCCTGTATTTTGGCTGTGCTCGAGGCTGTCCAGGCTGTTGTTTTATTTCCTCTCAGTCGAGGACATGCTGGCTGTCTGAAACAGCTGTCCTACAGGGTCCCTCTTCCTGGAGAGTTTCGCCCTCGGCTTTGATTGATTCACACGTGGATTATGGGGACTGTGGCGTTTATTCTGTGCTTGACCTTCTCATATAGTTCAGGTTATTTGAGATTTGAGAACTGATGATGTCCAAATCCCCAGAAGGCTGTGAGTGGACGGGCGAGAGACTGAGGCCTTACGAGAAATGATCTGATATATACATGCATCCAAATGTTTCTTTCTTGAAGTGTACTCCTCAAGGTTAGCCTCCAGAGATTAGCCAAAGGTCACAAAGCCAATTCTGTCCAGTTCCTAAAAGTCTGGAAGTTTCATGAAAGCAGTGAAGTGTTTTAAAGTTATAGTTTGGCAAAAATCACAGTTTACACCAAGGGTGAGCGGTCAGCCACAACGAGACTGCAGTCCAGAGTTCGCACAGTAATGGATGTTACTTAACGTTAAAGGGGTTGTATTCTGTGAAAAATGACCTCTCTCTTAGATTTCTGTGGACTGCCTAATTCTGTAAACACAGGGTAAATCCAGTTCTGATTTTGTGCTACAGTCACTTTAGCATTGCCCCGCCCCCTGTCTAAGTCTGTTCAATAACAGCGCTGGACCTGCACTTGTGTGAGAGCGCAAAGACAAGGTTAAACACAGCTAAACGTACACAATGTACGCGGTGAAATAAGAGCAGTGAGTTAAAACAGAGGAAAAGAGAAACTAGGAGAAAGAGAATCTGCTAAAAACCAGAGCTAAAGCTCCTCACTCCTCACTGTGAAGCAACAGGTGCTGAAAAGAGCCGTTCGGAACAGGACTGTTTAGACAGTGTAAAGAACATTGCTCTGGGGGTTGAGCCCTGTGGTATTTTGGCCAAAACAGGTCACAGATGGTTGATTAAGACCCAGAGCTGCTGCTGTTAAAAAAGCTGAAATAACACTGTGTTTTCTATGAGTTCTTACCGTGTTTATTTCCTGAAATGATGTGTAGCACACACCTGGACAGTGACTTCAGTAAAAAGACCTACACATAGCACGCCTTGGCTGGTGGACAGGGAGAGACCTCAATGGGAGAAGCAGTGAACAATGGGAGGGAAAGTGAGCTCACAGAGCTGTTGTAACATTATGGAGGTGTGGAGACGAATGATTCTGCATGATCTCACAGTCGGGACGAGCAAGAACACGAGAGAGTAATTGATACATATGTGGAACTCGTACAGTTTGGCAGTTGGAAAGAGTGTTGCTGCTTTGTTTTGCTCGTGGGCGGGACACGCTCCTGTTATCAACAGGCTGTTCCTGCGATAACTCATTCGTTCCCTTTCTTCTCTCCATTCAGCTTCGTACAGAAGACGTAATGTGTTCTTTTGGCAGTCGGCAGCATTTCCCTCCTCCCACGGAGCTGTTTTGTTGCTACCACGGCCCTTTGCGATGGCAGACGGAGATGTTCCTGCTCCAGCCTGAGCCAGGTGTCATTCAGACTTTGAGGAGCTGATGTATTGTAGCTTCTCTTCTGGGCATGTGCTCTCCATCACGAAAGGGCTTGGGTTTTCAAAGACGGAGTTAAAAGTCGTATGCTAATGACGTTCTGCTTTTCTTCTCCATGCTCGAGTGTCCTCCTTGGATCCGAACGTTATGTTGCTTCATCACTATCTCATATCCGTCTTCAAAGAGCAGGATGAGGTCTTGTTTCCAAGTTTTTTCAGCACAATATGAGAACAATAAACTATTTTATGAAAGATTGAAGCCGATGACTTCTGTGCATTGGCTTTGCTGACAGCAGCGAATGGTTCTGATTATTACTCGGGTTCAGATTTCCCAGATCTCCCTCTGTCACTGTAGACGGTCTCTCCCAGTTTTAATGGTCCAAAATCAAGGCTTGTAAAGTTTCCTTTGAATTCAAGTGATTGGCGTTTTCTGCCCCTGGTTGCAGTGTGGTCCATAAATATTTGGACAGTGACACAATGCTTCTTGGTTTGGCTTGATTTTGACTCCATTACCCATTTAGCTTTATACAATAGAGTAGAAATAAAGCAGTTCCAGGGAACGAGCCTTCATTTAAATGTAGGGGATCATAAGTAATTGGACCACTTGACTTCTCCATTGTTTCTTGTGTAACGCAGGAATAGCAGCTTTATCACAAGAGCTAACAGAAGGTCTGAGTGCAGATGTGGCGTTTACATCTCCAGTTTGTAGCTGTTGTCTCATGAGGACCAGATGAGTGTCAGAGCCAATAAACCAGGTCTTCCCGAGTCTAAAACATCATAATAACAGGTCAGTGCCAAAAGCATTAGGCTTCATTGTCTTACAAAAGTCAAGCCCATTTCTGAACTACATTCATTTCTTAGAACACTTTTAATCCATGACTAGGATTGACCCTTTTTAAGATTTATCCATCTATTTTTTAGGTTTTTGCTACCCTCTGCATGACTTACTAAACTTTAAAAGTGTGTAGATTCCCTGGGCATTTAGAGTTTTAGTTAAATCAAAGATATAAAATAAAACATTTGTGTTTATTTGCATCATGACGCATGCTTCCTATCACCACCACAGAGCAGAAATCAGCTGCTCAAACCACTGTGAATCACTTTGTTTATATCTTTAAGCTTCAGTTATGGAGCCATTTTGAAAACCATGATCCTGGTTAAAAAAGAAAGGAAAAAACTCCTACATTATTTCTTTTTTTTGGGGGGGATTCTCATTAAGGTTTTAAAGAACCGTAAGGGGTTCGTGTGCATTCTGGTGGACAGCAGCTGAGCTCAGTTGTGCCAGCCTTCCACAAGAGGGCACAGATGATATGGCTAACCGCTAACCCTCCACTCGGGCTGTGTGATGACGCACTTGTTGGAATGTTCCCACTGTAATGAACCGTGTGTTCAATGAGTCTTACTGGAAGCGGCATTAATTATTAGTCCCAGTGCTGGTAAAATCTCCACAAGCTTTTCGACTGATGATCGAAGTGAGAAGGCTGTGTCCAATCACAACGTCTCTGTCACACACGCTCTGGTTTTTGTCTTCCTTCTCTAATTGGATTTTACTGTTACTGAATATTTCTCTGCTTAGTGCAGGTCTCAAAACATATCCAAATGATTTCTCAGATATTTACAGGAAAGATTAAGGATTTACGAAATATCTGCTGACCTTTTTTTTGGAACTGTACCCACAAACTCATTAAAACAAGGATGATTTTCTCTGCGGCAGGAATATTACTTCTGTATGACCTCTGGGTGAGAACGTCAGTTTTAGATGTGCCTTAATTGATGTAAGTGTCCTCTTTTTAAGGTGCAGCTGTTGTGGATACAAGGGGGAAAATTTGTGCAGAAAAATTATGTATCTCCAGTACAAAGCATGTATTGAAATGGAAGGCCTCTGCTACTGGGGTGCAAGCTCCTCTGCGTAAGGTTATGGGTGTTCTGTGGAGTGGTGGAGCTGCAGCCAGTGTCTTTGGGATGCATTAGAATGGTGTTTGTGATCCAGGTGTGTGTGAAGTTTCTGTAGCTGCCTGCCATCAGATCTTTATAGATGTCATTTAGTTTGAAATCTTGAAGAACAGTAGAAGCTGTCAGTACAGAAAATGAGAACACAATCACTTTGCGGTCTGCAGATCTAGTGCCTGTTTAATGGCACTAGAACAGATCTGGACACCCATAGCTAAAGTCTTTAACTGGTTGAAGTCGTTGCGGCGCTGTTGGACCTTTTCTGTCGCGTGTTAAAAACACCAATGCAGCCGACAGCACGTTTCCTTTAAAAAGCCCATGTCTTTAATTCCTACATTTGGCATTAGAGGGTATTAATTTGTGCGGAAGGTGCCTCTGATTGCATTCTCCCCGCTGCAGGGCTAATTGATACCCAGACCAGGCAGAAGGCAAAGTAAACACGGGACAGCTGCGCTGCTGCTTCTGTAGAAAAAAGCCTTCCCATAATGCCCTGCCTGTCAGGGCAAAAGATGGCCAAACAAAGGCAATATTTGCCCAATCCATCCAAGCAGGGGTCCTCAATTGGGGGAAGTTGAACTTTCCCATCGCTTGCACCATTCCTTCATTTCTGGGGGTTGTGAGAGAAGATGAATGATGCTTTTGAGCTGCTCTGTAAAAACAAAATGGCTTTCTCTGACCTGAAGTGTAAACGAAAAATAAATAATAACAGTAGCCAACTCAGAGGAACTGACAGTAAAAGAAGTCCATCAAGGGGCAGACAATTCTGTGCAATTCAGACCTTTTGTCTTTTTGTTTATCAGATGAAAATGATGATATTTCTGTGTGCACGTTTAAAATCCACTGGCTTATTTGTGGGTAATGATTACCATATGCTAATTCTGAACAGCTTGTGCCGTTGAAGCCTTGTGTTTCTGAGCATAGCACGTCAGCTAGCCTGATACCGCCTGTTTAACTGTGTCTTCAGGGCAGGATTACCATTTAAAAGGATGCACAATCTGTTCTTTGGTTAGTTACAACCAGTTTGTCCATGGACCCAATGCAGTGTTGACGTTCTGAATTCATTAGCCGTGCTGCTTAGCCTGGTTTCGCGGGTTCTCTAGCGAGGCCAAAGAGTTGCTAGGCTGTGAGTGTGGATTGTTTACTTGTGCTTTACTGCTCAGGATCGATGAGGACTGCAGTGGGCAGATTAATTGGCCTGACTTTTCCTTTCCTCATTCTGTCCGTGTTTGAGGAGACGTGGAACCCCCCGGAGATGTTTAAATAGAATTGTATTTGAAGGGGTGACTCTCCGAACACAGCCTAAATGAAACAGATGGAGGTCTATTGATGGGAATGAGGTCAGCTGTCTGGTGTGAAATGTCCCTCTGAGTTCCTCTGGTTCGCTGCATTGGTGACCTCACCTGAACAGGGGCCAAAGTAAACTCCCTTCCTTCCCTACTCGTTTTTTTTTTTTCTATGGTATTTTTTAAAACGAGAACTTGCTGACACAGCTTTAAGGCAAAAGTTTGACAAGTCAACATTCCAGATTGTTTAGTTTGCCCAATATACTGCTTAGACACAGTTTATCACAGGGTTAGTGCAGTAATCAAAGATTATGCTAACCCTCCAAATTAGCTTAATGCTAACTGCATTTCTAGATAAGACTGGCCTCAAGCTGACGAGTCGCTAATCTCAGAAGTGTTTTCTAACACTGACACCCGGCCTTTATAGAAATGGACAAATTTACATTCATTAATTCATTCATTCATTATCTGTAGCCCTTATCCAATTCAGGGTCGCGGTGGGTCCAGAGTCTACCTGGAGTCATTGGGCGCAAGGCGGGAATACACCCTGGAGGAGGCGCCAGTCCTTCACAGGGCAACACAGACACACACATATTCACTCACACACTCACACCTACGGACACTTTTGAGTCGCCAATCCACCTACCAACGTGTGTTTTTGGACTGTGGGAGGAAACCTAAGCACCCGGAATAAACCCACGCGGACACGGGGAGAACACACCAACTCCTCACAGACAGTCACCCGGAGGAAACCCACGCAGACACAGAGAGAACACACCACACTCCTCACAGACAGTCACCCGGAGGAAACCCACGCAGACACAGAGAGAACACACCACACTCCTCACAGACAGTCACCCGGAGGAAACCCACGCAGACACAGAGAGAACACACCACACTCCTCACAGACAGTCACCCGGAGGAAACCCACGCAGACACAGAGAGAGCACACCACACTCCTCACAGACAGTCACCCGGAGGAAACCCACGCAGACACAGAGAGAACACACCAACTCCTCACAGACAGTCACCCGGAGCGGGAATCGAACCCACAACCTCCAGGTCCCTGGAGCTGTGTGACTGCGACAACTACCTGCTGCACCACCGTGCCGCCCACAAATTTACATTAACCAGCTAAACATTGCTGTAGCAACCAACTTCAAACCCATAATCTTTTGGTTCATACCTTTTAGACTTTTCTGACCACGGTCTGGATCAAAGGACCAAGATTGGTCAGTCCAAAAGAGGTGGTCTTGGGGTGGATGAAATTGAATCATGCTTTGGTTTGGATGGAAGTTGAGGCAAGGTGGCATCACACAGTGTAAAACAGAAAATAAGTCATAAAAATGGGTGCATGTTTAAAGATGAGGGAGAATAACGTATAACACCCCTCTCTAGTTTCACAGATCGATTGTTAGGTCTGTGTTCAATGTTGCTTCAGTAAATGTAAATACAAGCAAAAAAATGTAACAACTGTGATTCCCACTGATCAGGGGTGGAGCCAGGGGGCCCCCCACCATCACTTTGCTGGCAGCTATTTTGCAGAACCATTTCAGTTTAACAGCGAACCTCAAACAAAGCTTAGTATGTGGTTCTTCATGATGTCATTCTACATGGTGCTCAATGCCGGTGTCAGTAAATGAGCGAGGGATCAGGAAACACTACTAGATCCACAGCAACTTCACATCGAAAAGATAGAAAAGAGTAATGGTCTCAGTCTGGCCTCTGCTATTAATGTCTGGTTCCGCCAGTGTCACCGACGCTTTATCCCAAACCACTGCATCATTATCAGCGAGGACCTCTGTGGTATTGGAGGTAAAATACAGGTGGGTCCCTTCAGACAGGTGCATGGAGGCTCTCAGGAGCTCAGGCTTATTACATACTCCTTTAGGACAGCCAGTGTGTTTCCTAGATTCCTCCAGTCATCAGTTCCACTTCTGGAGTGCGATGTTCCAGACTGTTTTAGTGATTTCTCTGCTCTGATGAACACTGATGAAACATGATTAGAGCAATCACCAAATCTCCAAAACTGTGCTGTCCTTAAACGACTGGAAGTGACATCACATTTTGAATTGTCATTTATAGAATTAAAAATGGCAAGGTCTATAGCTTCGTATGAACAATCCTTAGCACTGGTTTTCCTTTATTTATTTATTTATATAATGCTCTTAAAAATGAAGCAGTGCTTCCTTGAAGAACCCTTTAAAGGATGGTTCCGAAATGAAGCCTTTTGTAGGTGTGTCGGGCTGGAGGTAGTGCTTGGGCAGAGCGGGTGTTGGAACTGCTTTGGGGCAGGGGACTTGTTTTTTTTTTAAAGGAGCACAGAGGGGCTGCATTAACATGGGGTTAAACTAACGGAGGGGGTAGAGAGGGCGGCTGTGAGTGACAGGCTGTGTTTTGTGTGTAAAAAGCCTTGTGTCCAGCCTGCAGGGAGCGAGCAGAAGGGGTGGGGCCTGCTGTCGGTCAGAGCGGACTGAGCTCATTAACTCTGAAACGCCGTCACTCAAACAGGCCACAGTTCAGCTCTCAATAAATAGAACCCAGGCACACTGCGAGTGCATTGTAAGACAGGAATTCATTTATATTTCCTGGTAAATACAGCCATATCACAGCATGTCAAAAGGTTGGACACATCTAGTTTGGTGTTCTTTGTCACTTTTTAATAACTTAATGTTTTAAACAGGCTTCCTTGAGGAAAGCATCGTGACCTGCTAATGTGCGTGACGTGACCGTGCTGCTTTGGGAATTGAGTCAGATGCTATTAGGACGTTAAAAGATTGTGTGAGGTCAGGTGCCGTTGTTGAAGCATTAGCTTTGCTTCATAAAAGCTGCAGAGCTATTGATTGGAGCTCAAATCCGTGGTCACAAAATCACCGTTGGTTGTAGAGTTGGGTGCGTGACAGCTTTGGCAAGGCTAGAACCCAGACCAGTTATTCTGTGACTGAGTGGAAACTGCAGTGTAAAGCTTTGCAGAGCTGTGTGTGTGTGGATGGATTTCAGCTGGCCAGGTTAACTTCCCGTGGCTCTAGCTGCTATCTGACGTCGGGGTTAGCAGATAGCATTCTCCGCTCCAAATGGCTGGAATGTGTCTTGTCTGGAGCCTCCTCTGAAGAAGAAGAGCTGAAGATCAGCCTCTGCTCTATTTTTAAAATCCAGACCAAGGAGGTTCAGCAGGGACGGTCTCAGCTGAAACGTCTCTCTAAATGGCAACGGGCAGTTAAATATTTCCACAACACTTTCCTCACTCAGGCCCTGACTCATCTGCCCTGATCTCTGCTGTTTAGACTGTGGCTTCTCAATTTTCTGTAATTACTCCACAAGATTAGCACATCATGGCTTGTTCCAGGATGATGGCTCATTCATCGTGCCTGGAAAAGTCTGCGCTCCTCTTATTTTAAAATCTGACCGCCTGAGAAAGCGGAAGGACACCACTGTGGTGTGACATCATCCGTGGGTGGGTGCTGTGGCGAGCCGTCGAACATCCAAATATTTAGGAAATTATGGAATTATGGTTTTCTGAACGCAGTGCTGATGTACTTTATTGAGCTTTATTACATATCGGGGACAAATGACGTGTAGAAGGGTTGTTCTGTCTAAATAAATTCAGCTGTAGGTCAATGTTTACTTCAATTGGTTGAATTAAGTTTGTTTCTTTAGTAGTTATATGGTCATTCAGAAAGCCCCTTCCTTTCTCACAGGTTGGAGATATATATTCAAGTCCATAAAAGCATATGGAACAAAAAAATACAAAATATTTGTCCTTTTATTCAAAGCAACGTGAAGTTGACAGCAAGCTAACGTCTTCAACTTTGTCTCTAACACGGTTAATGACATATAACTTTACTTGTGCTTAAAGGAATGCTTGGTGCTAGTGTTACCTTAAAATTACAGCTTCAGAATCATTGTTGTGCTGTAATAGGGAGAACATTGTGCAGTTTCTGCAGTGCTGAGCCTGAATTAGTAAGAACACTCATCCCCTCACTTCTCTTTTCTACCTGTTTGCCTTTAACTTGCCCTCCACCTCAAATCAGTGGCTGTAAAATGCTAATGCTAACTAATAGAGTGCAGTGCTGAGCCTGGATTAGCATCAAGAGAGGCTCTTTCCCCCCTTTTCCAGGTCATTGACGCTACACAATCATTTTGAAGCTCAGCTTTGTAGGTGAATATACTACCTAGAGTTTCTTTAAGAGTGTGACGTTTTATTTTTATATGAAAACATTCCTGCCGTAACCCATTTACCATCAATGGTTGTCTTTCAAGACCATTCACCCCCTCACTTCTCTTTTCTACCTGTTTGCCTTCAACTTTCCCTCCACCTCAAATCAGTGGCTGTAAAATGCTAATGCTAACAAATTGAGTGCATTGTTGAGTGCAGATGAAAGAGGATGAGCCTGGTTCAGATATACATGAGGGACAGCTGTTCTCAAGCCACCTCCTGTTCAGCTCAATGACTTAATTATCAGTGTACAAGTCCTCTACTACAGGAAGCTACCGTTAACACACACACACACACGCGCGCGCGCTAACTTACTCCCAACCTTTATTAATGTGCTTACACAACAGCTTCCTATTTCACCGAATAGAACCTTTCCTTGTAAATCTGACTGCTACAGTGTGTCTAATTCCTTTAACTGTAAACCAATGTTGTTCTAAGTTGCGACACCCTTGAGATTTTCAGCCATGTGCTAGTCTGCCTCTCGCAGACAACAATGTGTGATTTGACGTCTGGAGGGTTAATGTGCACTCCTATACCAGCACTAACAAATGAAGGCTTTTGGCAATCCATCAGTGTGATTTACCTCCTCGTTCACCTTCTCTTTTTTGATGAACTAAATTTAAAAGCCCATAAACTCCAGTTGCCATGAGCAGCTGCTGGTGGTTAGTCTCTCGAGGATCACCAAAAATAAAATGGTACGAGACAGGCCCGTCGGGAAAGCTGCGTAAACTCCAGTATGTGTCCGAACTGAAAATCTTTTGTGCCATACTTACAACTTTTGAGATCATGGGGAGGACGTGTGGCGTTTTTTTTTTTTGAAAGAAGTAACAGACAGGTTTGTTTGGGTTATGTCTGAGGAGTTCTATTTTTAATTACAGTCTGTCAAACCAAGTGTGTTGTAATTTCTGCTGCTGGGTTTAGTGATAATCCAAACATTCAGGCACGTCTCTTAATTCTTCATGTCCGCACAAGTGTGTGGTGCTGGAGTAGTTAATATCACGGTATATTCATGGCATTGTGGTAGAGATTTAATGAATTTATTAACACATACATGTGTCCCAAGGCGAGAGGAGAACACGGACCAAAGTAAAATTCACGTAGACGGTGATGTTTGTCTGGTGTAAAAGGTTATATTTATTCAGTAACTACTATGAACTATTTAGGACGTTTAATAGTGCGATTGTGTGTTTTTTAAACTATGAAATGGGAAGCACTGCTGGGTCCACATTTACAGGATTTAAAGGGGCATCAGTCAGGTTCGTTACTTTTCTAAAATATAAATTTGTAAACATTTAATAAATGATAATGTTGCAGGAATATTGCTTTCTTTGCCTGAGTAAACATGTCTGGGAAACCAGAGCCTGTCAGTGTTCGCACAGACCCTCTCCACCTCAGTCAGCCTTGGCTCAGCTTAGAAAACGTGGCAGACACTTTACCGTGAGGAGTGCTCTTTTTAGAAAAGCTAAGTTTTGCTGAATATCACCGTGTGCATCGTACTAATGTACTACTGTTGTTTTCTGGGTCATGATACCCTCAGGGTTAACCGTTTTACCTCATTCGTCAGAAGTGAGGTCATGGTGCTTGAAAACTCATTGTTATAGCTGTGTATCTACTTCACCACTGGCTGCGTATCTTAAATCTTGACTAATACACATTATTTAAAAAAATGTACCGAGATTTGAGTGAGTACGTGGGTCGCCTGGTCAGTAAATGAAGTGAGCTGCTGTGGTCCTGAGTTTATTCCATTGCAGCAGAGCCAAGAGCTGGAGAGGACTTTGCTGGTTTCTGTGGTGCCAGGCACAGACGTCTCTCTAGGTGTTGGTAGAACTTTCCCTTCTGGATTGATCGGAGGCCAGTTTTGCCCTTTAACACTTGTATTTAATGTTTATTGGACAGTTTGAGTGAGCAGGCTGTTCTTAGTCAAAACAAGAGAGCAACTTCTTACCACAGCGTCTGTCTCTCTCTATAAAAGCCTGTCGTCTTGGGGCCAGCGGAGCTGTTACTGGCAGTGCCATCCTGCTGAAAAGTGTAAGAGGTGCCAACAGTTACAGGAGCCATTCCTCACTGGCGCTCATTTCCTCTTTTAAACATCTCCATTTAAACACGTGCTAACATAATGTTTATTAGCCTTTTGGCTCTTGTTGGACCGGTGGCTGCTTCCCCTAATGGAGCTGGAGGGGCAGGTGCGCTTGGATCACTTATGGTTGGAAAAATCTCTTAAAACACTCTTTAAACGGGGCTGTTCCTGGATTGCTGGGAAATGGTCAGTAAAAGGAGTTTTCCAAATCGGTCTCAGTTTGTTTGGACTCCTGGCGGAAAAAGGTGTCACAAACAGATAGCACTTACACACACACGTGTTTAATACATTATTTATTTTTATAATATATATTTTTGTGTGTGTGGTCTATCCAGTGAAATTCAAGTGGCTGACTGGTTGTGTTTAGCCAATCAGGAGCAGGCACACGTTATCAACATGGGTTCTCTCTGTCTCCATATTAACAGTGCAATGAAACTTGGGAGCACTAGGACCTGGGGGAGCTGCTGCTGTTACTGCATGTCCCTTTGACGCCGTCGGCTATCGGTCTGTTCTTGACAGAATACACACACGGTGTGTGTGCGGGGAGAAGGTGTAGTGAGTTCCCTGACACCGAGTGTCATTTCAAGACAAAAATAAAGTAAAAACATTACAATCTGCGATGATCCAAACCGAACGCCACTGAGGCACTAGCTGAAACAGCGCTATGTAGCAGAGGAGCCCTGATTATCGATGAAGGTAAAGAAAGCTGCTGAAAAACTGCGTTAAACACAGAGCAGACTGAGCTGAGGTTTATGTTCTTTCCTGACGTCACGGCTGTGTATTTCACAGACACCTGCAGATAATCAGTTAATAGCTGTTCACGACTCAGTTTGTGTTTCTACCTGTAGATGGACATTAACAGCTCCTTGTGGCTTTGCTTCATCTGTACCTCGTCAAAGACGTTTACTGCTATGAGGAAATGACCCCTAGACCCCCCCACCCCTGGATAAAGCTTAGCCCCTAATCATTCACCTCTAGTGACGGTTCTGATAAAAGATGTGCAGCAGATTTGATGTTTTCTTTTCAGAACTCCAGAGGAATGGTCATGTGGCTGCAGTGAGGTGAACTGGAGCAGACAATGGCGCTTATGGAAACCACCTGTGAGAGAATCAGAGAACACTGCTACACTGCTTTTACATAATAAGGGTTTAAAATTTAGCAATCATTTTAATTACCACATTTTCTATAACCCCGTGTGTAATTGGGCAGCCAGGACATGCTGTGTTTCTATCGTTTCTTTGGAAATGCACGGAGCTGTGAGGTTTATGTAGCTATTAAAAGATGGAAGCTTTTACTCCACCAATTACCACAGAATAAACCGGATGCCTACATTATCGTGCGCTCCTGACGGTCAAAAGGTGTTGTAAATGGATGGTTAACTTGAGTGTTGTAACTTGCTTTCAGCTCGACTCTTGTGTTTATACGGGTAAGCCCCTCCTCCGTGTGGTGTTTTGATGATCCATCTGTCTCTGCAGTCAGCAGCTCGCCCACTATCACGTCCAGAGACTGGAGATGTGGGACAGATTGTGAGGATCTGCTCAGAGGATCCTACAGAGCTCAACGCTCATGAAATGGCAGTGCCATAGCAAACAACAAACAATAGCGGGTTGCTAACGGTGTGTTTTAGCCAGGGGCAAAGGGCTGCTGGGAGTCATCAAAGCCTTGGCATTCTCTGAGTGTTGGAAAAAGCATTACAGCCTGGAGCCACTCCTGGGGCTTGGGTTTGGACCGTTTCAACACCGTTCAAGCGTCATGTCACGCAGAGACAGAATGGCCTAACCAGACAGCGCGCGCTACATTAGCAGCACTTCTCATCAGCTGTCTACACTCTGAAATACAGCCTCCTACATGGTGAGGGGATATGGTGGCATACAGGGTTAGACAACTTGAGAAATGCATTTTGAAACAGTGCCTTGAAATTGAACACTCTATCACTGCTGTGGTGCTAACCCTAACTTTTTCAAACAGATTCCATAGTCAGTGATTACAATAATGCATCTAAGTGCAACGTATCAAAATGAAGGTGGTGGAGCTTTCACTGTGAACACTCCCATACTGAACCAAGACTGGTCCGTGTCCTGTAACTGGGCCCTGGTCGCACTGGGCATTAGGACGCAACCTGGATGATGGGGTACATTCTTGTTTCCTCGGTTTTTAATCAGTGCTCTTATGGGTCCATGTTTTCAGATGTGGCCAAAACTGACTGGGTTGTGTTATTTCTCAGTGTGTGGGTTGGTGGCCTCCAGATCCTCGCATTAATGTCTACGTGCACTGAATAAGTAACCCCCCCCCCCTCAAGCATGGCTGCAAGAAACTGAAAGTTCACCTTTGGGATCTTTTTGCTTCTGCTCACCTGTGTGGTGTGTAATTAAAGTCAAGAATAGTCCATTAAAGAGTCCATAATGATAGTAAATAAATGGTTGTGTTTGTGGTGTAGACATCGCGTCTACCGCTGCACAACAATGGACTGTTTCACAGCAGACCATGCGGAATTCCTTTTAAAAGTCAGTGATTAAATTACTGCTTAATTTAAAGAGTTGCTGGAGACGCTGTGTATTGTATGAATTAAGTATTTTCCCCAAATTGCTCAGCCCTAGTTTGTTGACTTGATCTGTGTTTGATTATATTTCCCTCTTTGTTTTTTGTTTATTTTCTTTAACTCGATGTATCTCTGCTATATTTAATACCTTTCCTCTCGGTGTGGTTTTCCTTCGTATCCCAGCCTGGGCTTTAATCTCGCGGTAAAGCTCTTTTGTAAACTTTATTTGATACAGGTACGCTATGTACATGAGCTGCAATAATAAACTCAGCTCTGAGGTCATGCAGCTTGCAACAAACATTACACAGCATGTTAAGAGCGGGATTACAGCTGTAAATCTGATAAACACACACCCAGGGCCCTATCGTCGCGATGGACCATGCTGCAGGATGCTTTACAGCACGCACCCATGCACCTTTTCAAAATAAACCCTCATGTTTATAGCGCCCAGCAGACGGAGGAATGCAGTAAATGTAGCCGAGCACTGATCAGATCCAGCTACCCACTTCTGCCCACTTCTACCAGCTGCTTTACCTGTAAATGTCCCATGGGAACCGTGGTGCTGAGGGCGAAGTGAGTGAAGACGAATGGGATTTTCCCCTCAAAGAGCCGTGGGCTGTGAGTGAGCGATGTCTGCGGCTGTTGTTGGGCCCAGGGTCGGCACGGCTAGTGTTTTACAGGGGTCCACATTCACTGGTGGGATTTAAATACGTATTTAAATGTGCATTCCCACTGCTACTAAAATGTTAAAATGTAGAAAATGTTAGTGCACCCTTTTTATGAAGGGGTAAGGATGTTATTCTTCTTCACTCTCCTTCCACTGTGTTGAAGATATAGAACACTGTTTACTGCACTCACACTCACTGTGTACTCAATATTCCCACAATGTTTAATAATGAATACTGTACAATAACATACTGTTTACATAATGACTAATGAAGTCCTCTTAAACATCGTGGAAACTCTGAACGCCTTCTCTCCTGTGTTTTGTGTGACTGGCTTCTTGCTTTTTAGCTCTAGCTGTAGTGTGTGTGTGTGTGTCAGTCCGTCCGTCCAGGTCGGTTTTGGAGGGCTGTCATTACTCAGGGAGCTTCCTCACTGACCTGTGCAGAGGAGAGCCCATCACAGGCTCCACTTTCCCTCTTAACTCCATGTCTAACCGCTCTGCGCAGCTCTGAAAGCAGGCCTCAGGCGAAGAGCGTGGCTCAGGAGCTGCCAGGGAGAGGATGTTTGGAAGCTTGGAGCTTCACTACACCCCACATTTCATTTGTGTCTGTCTTAATGTCTCAGTCAGATTTAACCCTTCAAGCAGTAGAAGGAAATGTGTTTTTTCCTCCCTTTTGCTTTAACCATGTGTTTCCATAGCGCTACAGTATCTCACTCTACACTGCACCTTTGAGCATTCGAGTGATTAGAAAATGACAGACAAGGTTTTATAATTAACAGGTTTGAGGTCTGACAATAGCTTCTTTGGTCCACCGTAGGTCACAGAAGTTACTCTTCACCAGGTTTGTATTTATTCTACATTCAAGGCCATGAACACTTTAAGTTCTAGGCGTGTTGTGCAAACATTTTCATGTTTATGACATCACAAATATGACCGATATTCATCCAGACTCTCAACAGATTATGACTAGGGAGAGGAAAACGTGCTCTAAAACATGAATATGGTGTGATCTAAAAGCTTAGAATTAATATATTGATGTCTGTCTCAGAGCTCTGTGTGGTTTGATTGAACACTAAAGCAGTAACACTGTGTCCTTACAGATTCTCTCTCTCTCTCTCCTGTGAAGAACAGCCACAGAGCCCTCTCTGTCCCCCGACTGTCCCCCCCCTCAGCTGGGAGCTCTACTAATTTATGACTCATTTCCTAAACAAAATATAGAGTTGCAGGCTAAGTGCTGGTATCAGCGGAGGCGGGTGGGCGAGCGAGCCTGCAGAATGCTGTGTTTGGGCGTCAGTGAGAGAGCTGACAGGCCCAGTCAGATTAATGGAGGCTTTGTGACAGGAGTTCACATCTGGACGGTGACGCAGAGAGCAGAGTGCGGCTGGACGACTGGCCGCTGCTTTGTCCAACACACGCTGGGGCAGAGAGTGAGGTCATTCAGCTGAGGTATACTTCACATGTGAAATACCTGTGTGTGTGTGTGTGTAGATAAGAGAGAGCGATGGAAATGGAACATTGGTTAATTTTTGGTTCCTAAGGTTAGTGTCAGGTTTTGTATTCAGCTAAAAACTTATCATCACCTGGGGACTTTAATAAAACGGAAATAAAATAAAATATAAATATATCTTTGCCACATGTCTGAGCCCCCACTGCTGACAGGGTTTAAAAAAGGTGAGCAAAAAGGAAAATGCTGAGCTTGAGCTTCTGTCCAATGTGGTACCTGCTCAGGTGTGTGTGTGTGTGTGTGTGTGTGTGTGTGTGTGTGTGTGTGTGTTTTAAGATGGGCGCGTGCTGGGTTGAATTTATGATTTGTGGAAAACTTGGAGGTGCTCTTGAATTTAACAAGATTCACAAATAAAAGCTGTATACTCAGGTGTAAATCTCAGCTCGGGGTTGTTTTGAGGGAGACTCCATGAGACTGAAGGAATGTTCGCTATCATTTCATCTCAGAGTTTACTAGGAGACGACAGAAATAAATCACAGAGCGGAGCACAGAGGTCTGTTTGAGGCTGTGTGCGTGTGGACTTGTTTGAATGGAAGGGATTGGGTTTTATGGAGAGTTTGTTTGATTACGGTGTGTTTCTCTGGCCGCGTGTGAAACGTTGTGATGGGGAACGTGAAAGTTATGGGCTGTTATTTCAGCACCTGGTGCTGAAATGTTGAACAAGTGTTATATAGATTCAGCTAGTTTCAGATTAGCATGGAAGTTTCCATCTGGCAGCGGGTCGTGTTGCTGGAGCGGCTCCAGTTCACTGTGAGGCTCTGCTTTGGGCCGTGGACGGTTTTTTCCTAGCGCCTGAAATAGAATACAGGAGGAAGTTTGATGGATTTCTGCGAGAGATGATACACGTTTATTTATGAAGCGCGGATCTGAAGGAGTGATTCGTCTGCAGCCGCTTTGAAGTGTTTTATTTGATTGTTATTTTGGTTGGCAGAAAGGATAAGGTCTTTAAAATAAAAGTGTGCTAACTGTAGTTTTCCTCGGCTCACTTCAGTGTGAAATGTAATGACAGTGTGAGGTTAGTTTACAGCGAATGTAATAGACTCAATAATAATGTATTTAGTTTTTATGAGATTTAATTTGAAACCCTGCATTCGGTGCACGCATGCAATAAAACAAGCCGTTCTGAACAGTGCTGTTTAGACAGAGGGAGAATGCTGCTGTGGTGTTTGATCCTTGTGGTGTTTTGACAAAAAGCAAGTCACAGTCGTTTAAATAAAAAATTAGAACTGTGTTCACTTTTGGAAAAAGGGGGAGAATACGTCCTAATGTCCCCTTTTTTAAAGTTGTCGTGGGTTATGAATTATGTTTATTGTTTTGATTGAGGGGTTTGGGTTTTTTTTATATGTTTTTTAGCGCCCAGAAGAGGCCATCTCCTCGGTTAGCGAGACCTCTGTGGTCAGTTTAATTAAAGCTGTCAGCTGAACTGGAGCAGTCTTAATAACAGAGGCGATGATAGGAAAGTTGCAGGACGCTGGAGGGATGCAGGACTTTTCCTTCCTCAAGCTGAGTCCACTTCCCTCTATCCATCCTGCCTTTAACTGGCCTCTCTGTCTGTCCCAAGGCCACAGAAATAAACCCTTCAAAGCTGTTGTAGAACTTTTGTAGGCTCAGGATTTCTTGAGTCTTGAGTGTAATTAAGAGCTGAGGCGAAGCCAGATGTGTTGCGTTACTCTAAACATTTATTTGTTCGACAAGTTCCCAGGACTCGGTTTAATAAGGTCAGAGTATAAGTGAAAGCTTATTTAAACGTCTCAGATTCGGGGGAGATCAGCACGGTTAGAAACTGTTTACTGGGGTTTCTGAAATTGGACGTCAGTGAAAGGTGCTGCGTAGTCATTGACTTCATTGTTAAAACACACACACATTGACATCGGGGTCATGGTTCCATAAAATACAAAAAACATCTGGGATATGGTTCATTTTCAAATAAAACTTAAGTTTCTGGGAACAGTGACATGGGATTTGGTTCCATTCGGTTTACATTCAGTGGGTGTTTACCTTTACTGCATTTAGCATAGGATTAAGATCCGAACGTTATTGAAGACCCCACTAGATACAGGAGTCAGTGCTGAACCCTAAAGAGAGAAACACACAATAAACCCCAGTGCAGTACGAAACCACACTGATATCTGGGAATTAGAAAAATAACTCGGTGCTTTAAGAAATTCATCATGAAGCACTCGATGAATGGATCAGGTTGAGACTTTTACTTCAATAAAGGAGGGATTGGTCTGTTCTCGCTTTTTAGGCGAGTGTCGGGAGCTTAGATAAACGTGGGCAACTACTAAAGGGAACGCAGCAGTGGATGGAATATGAAAGAGCTTCCAACGATCGAAGACCTCTAAGGGAGACCAGCCACACTGAGGTAGACCAGACGATCGAAGACCAGCCACACTGAGGTAGACCAGTTGCACTGAAGAAGACCGCTGAGGAAGACCAGCTGTGCTGAGGACAACCAGACGATTGAAAGACCGGCCGCGCTGAGGACGGCCAGATGATTGAAAGATCAGCCGTGCTGAGGAAGACTGCTGAGGAAGACCGCTGAGGTAGACCGGCCGTGCTGAGGAAGACCGGCCGTGCTGAGGACGGCCAGATGATTGAAAGATCAGCCGTGCTGAGGAAGACTGCTGAGGAAGACCGCTGAGGTAGACCGGCCGTGCTGAGGAAGACCGGCCGTGCTGAGGAAGACCAGCCACGCTGAGGAAGACCAGCCGTGCTGAGGACAACCAGACGATTGGAAGACCGGCCGCGCTGAGGAAGACCAGCCGCGCTGAGGAAGACCGGCCGCGCTGAGGAAGACCAGCCGCGCTGAGGAAGACCAGCCGCGCTGAGGAAGACCATCCGTGCTGAGGACGGCCAGATGATTGAAAGACCAGCCGTGCTGAGGAAGACCGGCCGTGCTGAGGAAGACCGGCCGTGCTGAGGAAGACCAGCCGTGCTGAGGACAACCAGACGATTGAAAGACCGGCCGTGCTGAGGAAGACCAGCCGCGCTGAGGAAGACCAGCCATGCTGAGGACGGCCAGATGATTGAAAGACCAGCCGTGCTGAGGACGGCCAGATGATTGAAAGACCAGCCGTGCTGAGGAAGACCGCTGAGGTAGACCAGGTGTGCTGAGGAAGACCGCTGAGGTAGACCAGCTGTGCTGAGGAAGACCGCTGAGGTAGACCAGCTGTGCTGAGGAAGACCGCTGAGGTAGACCAGCCGTGCTGAGGACGGCCAGATTTTTGAAAGATCAGCCCTGCTGAGAAAGACAGCTAAGGAAGAACCATTGAGAAGCAAGCTGCAGATGACCAGAGACTGAACATGCAACTGGGCGACCTCTTTATTGATTTGAAAAATCCTCCAGTGTTGTGTAAACGTTCTTTCCCTAGAACCAAGGACCACACAGAATGCAGTGCAGATACAGTAGTGTGTTTCGTCTACTATTCGGGGCCAAATAGGGATTGTAATGCACACTTCCATCATATTTTGATCAAAGCGGGGTCACACCAGTTCTCTCTGGCCCCTCTGGCTTTTCTCATTACAAACCACACATCCCGGGAGGTTCAGCTCTGTGTCTGAGCAGGTTTGCTAGATCTGGATGATGTTTCTGACCTCCATCTGGAATCGGGGAGTGTGTGCTGTTCTCTCAGGTAACAGAAGAACTTGTGGCCTCCAGAGTGCAGGAGATTACAGTACATAAATAAATCTACCTTCATATCGTTCCGCAGCTTGCGGCAGTGATCCTCTGAATCTTGCGGGGAGTGATTAACCCTCGTTTTCCACTTTGCTGTTTGGTTTTTTTGTCTTTTCTCTTCAGAGGCAGGGAGCAGGTCTGTAGTAAACTGCAGGTACGGCTCGAGATGCTCTGAACTCTAAATTCTCCCATGAGAGGAGGGCAGTAAACACTTCAGATGATCATCAGCATCTTCACTTTACAGCAGCATTTTAAAGCTGTAGGGCAGAGGTCTTTACCTCCAGACCCTGGTCCAGGTTCAAGGCCGGGATTTTAAGATGGCCGACTGGAATGACACTACGCTGGTCTGGTACATAATGTTGCATCTCATATAACTGGTCTTCTCTCTCTCTCTCTCTCTCTCTCTCTCTCTCTCTCTCTCTCTCTCTCTCTCTCTCTCTCTCTCTCTCTCTGTGTGAACACATATGGAGACGAGGGAGGGGATGAACATTTACCGTGGGTCGTAAAAAACAAAAGTTTTTTCTGTGTCCCTCAGTGATGCTTTTACAGACCTGGATTTTTTTTAGCTCCTACATGTTGTGTTAATGATAGCAGCAGAATCCTGAGTGTGTTCTCACAGTGTAACAGATCAGGTGTGAGGACGGAGGAAGAAACAAATACGGAAAGACGACGTGGCCCTTTTTGGACAGGTATTGCTCGTGTAGTTAATGTGAATGTTAGGCCAGTCTCCTCGTCGTTGTCTGTGTACAGACGCTGTGTTCTGAATTCAGTTAATAGCAGGCTTTCCTGAGTTGAAAGGCTCTGTGCGAAAAGGCATTGTGAAAGCATTTGTAGACTTTTGGAAGGCAAAACAAAGTGGAAGAACAGGCTAGCAACATGCTAGCCAATAAAAAGCAGCATGGGATTGTACACCCTACACTGCCCAAACTCCCCTGGCATCAGTTCTTTATTGGGCAATGTGCCCTGCCCCCTCCAAATCGAGGGTGTTTTGCACATTATTTTTCTGGCCTGGGATCATTTGAGCGTGCGGAGGACAACAGAGCGACAGAGCATGTGTTTTACCCACTAAGTACTTTATCAGAAGCTGCTCTCGTGTTGGGACACTTTCTTTGATGGAGGACAAACTTATTTATGGGTGTCATGATGACGAATCACCAGTAAGTGCTAATAAAATAGCATTAAGAGCTAGAGTTTCAGAAAAGGTTTTGGATCCTCGTCATTCACTCACTGACACTTTCAGCACAAAGACGGATGGCTTCTCTTACAGTGTTCACAAACCTGCTTTTGACATTAGGCCCCGGAGAGATGCCACCTGTGAAGCAGCAGCAGAAGTGTGGACACCCCCCGCTCCGTGGCCATGTGGAACATGTTCTGTCAAATGTTATAAAATACTGATTTTAATCCATTGGGAATAAAGTGAAGTACATTTGAAAAGTTGCCATAAATCTTGCACTGGCCACGTTTTATCTCTAAACTCAGCATTCCAACAGTAACTTTGCTTTAAAAGAGACATATTATGAAAAGAAAACAGACCCGACAAATGTGGAGAAATGAAAGTAAAAATGGAAAAAAAGACAGCGGAGAACAAAAGAAAAACAGCTAAAAATCCAGAGCTTCAGCGCCTCGCTCCTCACTGCTGTGCGCTGTGGTCCGGGTGAAGAGTAGCTCAGTACCGTTTAAAGGAGCAGGCGCTGAAACAGCCCGTTCCAGACACGGGGAGAGCGTTAATGTTGTGTTTGATCTTTGTGGTGTTTTGACAGAAGCAGGTCGCAGATGTTTAATCAGTTGTTAAATCTACACCATGTAAAATACTGTATTTTTGCTCCTGGGCTCCCCCTACAGTTCCACAATGAAATTAGCTTTTTCAGCTCTGCCCTGAAATCAGTGAGCGTTTCTTACCTTTCTCCAAAAGTTACATTGTGCAGTTTCTGCAGTGCTGAATCCGGTGTTGAAATGAAGGAGGGTCTATTCTCTCAGTTACAGATCACAACGATATTGAAGCTGTAATATTAGGGGTAAAGAATTGTATTAATTTAAATGTTTATTATTAAAACCCCAAAACTGAGTTCCTTTGTGCAAAAGGGGTAGGTCCCAGAAGTGTGTTCCCAATGGAGGACACCACCATCTGTGTTGGTGCATCCCAAAAATTCATTCTAGTTCTGTGTGTTAGGAAGGGCTGTGGATTCCTTTTTATAAGCGTGAATTCTTCCAAAACCTCCAAATAAAACTCTCTAACCCTGCTTCATCACAGCTTTAACTCTTCGGAGACAGGGACAGCGGCGGTGATTAGTTTCCCAGCCCCTCGGCTCTTCGGCGTGACTGAGTTTGGGAGATTTGTTGTAATGTGCAGTTGTTGAGGTCAGGAATAGTGAGCAGATGGTTCAGAGTGTGATGGGATCTCCTTCGTGTGTCGGAGCCTGACCCCCTGTCTCTCGTGCCCTGATTCTCGTGTGTTCTGCGAGAGTGAGCATTATTTGTTGTGGAGGATGAACTTCCAAAGGCAGGTTGGAGCAATTGAGCAGCTAATACGCTCGGTGGTAGGGTGCTGCGAGTTGTAATGTGTCCCACATTGCCCCGGTGGGATCCGCGCTAGCACGCCAAGCTGTTTCCGCTCGGGCTCAGCAACATGGATGCGATTTTCTGTCCTCGTTCGTTTATTTGATCGCACCAGACCCACAGATTAATTCTCTACGACTCTGCTCTTTTCATCTCCCTGTTTTTAACATTTTTGTTTTGCAAAAACAAGGAGATTTACGGTTCCGCTCCTCAGTTTTATGATTTTATGCTCGGCTGCATGGGTGTCATAATCTTCAGCTCGTCAACCGTGGGTTTATTAGTAGGGACACATGCCGGTGGTTGCTAGTGAAATTCCTCTGAGAAATCCTCTCCATCTTCTGGCGTTTGTTCTACAGTCTGATGCGTTCAAACCAAGTCATTCAGTAGGTTTCAGAAAACGTCTGAGTGAAGTTAGTGGACTGAAAGTGACCGGAGTCATTGAACACTATTGTTGTGTCATGAATAGCACATTTAACTAGTCATGTTTATATAAGTTCGGGAGTAGGGCATTTGTTTGACTCACTTTTGAATCAGTTTCCTTGATGAGGATTAAGTGTAGTCCTGTTCTACCCACCAGCCTGAATGGACGTTTTTCAGTGAAAGTAAACAGGTTTAAACCATGGATAGGACCACCACCTTCGTGGCACAGAGTTTGTACTTTAACAGCGCTGAAAGCTCTTACAGTCGAACAGCCTAAATGTGAACAGCCGGTGTGAGTTTTGCTTACATTGCTGGAGGTTTCTTTTGGCCTTGTCCTGTAGTGGTTCCACTCTGAACCAGTACACAGAGTTTTAAATCCCATTAGAGCTCAAGAACAAAATGCTCTGTGATTTACGGTTGATGTGGTTTGTTCCCAACTGTGCGAATTCATCATCCCGCCGTCTGAACAAATCTGTGGTCAATAGATGCTCATTTGTCTAGTCTCTGCTACTTATCGTGATGACCACCAAGGCTGAGAAAGAAGGATATATCCAAGCTCCGGTGTCTGTCAAACGTTTGGGGTCATGTACCGTGCAAAAACACACACGAACCTGCTACCAGTGATTAGAAATGGAAAACGGTGTCACTCCTCTGTACCAGGGCTATGTAATCATGGTTCTGTTTTTATCTCTTTTCTCTCATCTGTTGTCTCTGTATTTTCTCATTTTTAAGCACTTGAGTGACACAGTATATGAAGTGTGTTACATATAGAAACTTGCCTTACAGAAGGACGTACTGTAAAACTGCAGTAGAAAGGTTCAGTTACTAATTACTACATAGATTTTTCAGTAAGTGGGTTTGACCTTTGACCCCATCAAGGTTGGGATGTTTCAGGTCTCCAAACTGCCTGCAGCACTGATCAATCTTTATCAAGTGCTAAGTGCTAAAAAGGATGCTGTGTTCTTTGCAGAAACCTCGCTGTGTTCTCTGATCTGATTCAAAGGCACGACAGAGGACTCGTCTTCACGGCTGATTTATTCCTGACCCAACCAGAGAACAGCTATTGTTTGTCCTGGGAGCTCTGAAGCCCTGCCGTATTTGACACAACTGTTATCTACGGATCTGGCGCACATAGCCATTATGCAGCAAATTTGCCCCGACCGCATCACACATCGGGGATAATTACGATCACATGATGATGTCATGTGTGGAACAATGTGGCTCTTTGTGGCCGCAGTCTTGTGGTTCAGATGACACGCCGGAGAGTATCTCTGTCTTGCGAAAAAGTGTTTGATTAATGATCTGCGCAGCCCATAAATGGCATCTGGTATGTTGAGCTGTGTCTGTATTAGCTGCAGGAGCAGAAGAGCCCCAGCCCTATTCCAGGCAGAGAGAACTCCGAGCTGTCATTACGGTCCCAGAATGCCTTTTGTGTAACTGGAATCCTCCAGACGAATGCGGTACATGTCCCAGGCAGCTGTAAGGGCTTTCCTTCTGGAGGCCCGTAAGAGGTGGGCAACTCACTCCGATAATGGGGGGTCCCTGTCTCGATACACGCCACAAAGAAAGAAAAAAGAAAAAAAAAAGCATTAATGGTCTCCAGGGAGATCCTCTAAAGGAATAATCCCCCCCTCAGGGACTCGACTTCATCGTTGTGACAGATTGTCTGCTGTTGCTTATGGAAAAATATTTCCATCCATAATGTAGCTAATGCCTTTACTGTGGTTACGCCCAATGTGGCTCAGTTTAACGTCTTCTATAAGTCACAAACATTATGTGCCATGTTTGGATTGGAGCTGGATTTGCTCAGCAAGGTTTCACTAATCTGAAAACGTTCTAAGGACTTTGCTCTTTTTCCAGTCTTCCTTTAACACTGTAGTAGCACTCTGAAATGTAAAAGCAGGGATTACTTGTTTAATCATTAAGTTTCATAAAGGTAGCAGCTCAAAGCGCTTTAAAAAAACGTGATAGTAAATAAAGTTTGATTACATTTTTCCCCCATTGCAGAGAAGGAAAGAATACGTTCACAAGGCATCGACAGTAAACTTCATTCAGATCAGGAGCTTCCTTCTTTTTAAACACTTAGGTGCACAGTTATATTTTAAAGTGTTTTGTGTGTATAAGTAGAAATGTCATTCAAAATCCCCCCCACCCCCAAAGCACCTAAAGATTAATTATTAATGTGCTATGTTTTCGATCTCTAACACTGCCTCCATCTGTAACTGGTCTAACCCACACTCACACGGACTTTTGGACACACTATTGTCCCCAAGAACAGAACAAACCCATCACAGTCTTCTGCAGCTTTTTCCTGATGGAGCTCAGAACCAACGCAGCGCCCGATAAACTCTTCACTACACACACGGCACTGTTCTGTTGAACAAATGAAAAATATTTTTAGAACGACCAACAAGTTACCATCAAGGGATGAAAGAGCGGGAGAATATTTTAATTTTGAATTACTATTAAACAGTGCAAAATATGCTTTAAACCCTTTACATTTAATAATTAAAGTTTACAAACTCTTTCATTTAAAACCTTTTCAATAACATTTTATTTCAAAGCTTCTGCGTGCGCCTCTGAAGATACACAGGAAGCCCCTTTCTACTAAACGGAGAAAAGAAAACAACAAGTTATCTGTAACTACAAGCAAAATACGACTGACAAGCTCTGTCCAGATGTAGACGAGGAGAAGCTCTTTTGTGCCGTGGTGACTTCTACAGCCTTTCATCATCTAAATCGATTGCATCTGCATGAAGCCGCTGCCAGAAGACGTTCAGTAGAGATGAACGAGGAACAAAAGCACAGTGGGTTCTATATAAACACAATGATGAATGTTTGGACAGTTGCTGATCCTCGTTTATTGAACAGATAAAATTACTGTCAAAGTACTTCAGAGCGTTTCATTTACTAACTGTTACTCTGTCAGACACTCAAGGGTTAAAGTTATGTCTGTATTCGAGGAGCTGTGTGTAAGCGTTTGAAACTGAGATGGAGCTTTAAGAGCAGTATTCGCTCCTCTGACGAAAGACATTGCAGTCCCAGGTGATTGAACGCAGCTCGGTTAATGTTGAAGTTGTAAGAGACATTGCCTCGTCAAAAAAAAGTAGTTTAGATATGTGCTTAGGAGCCTGTGCCCTTAACAGATGCACAGTCCACAGGCGTGTGTGTGTGATGCCAGGCTTGTGATTCTGGGTGGCCTCTGGACCCACCGTGACCCTGATCAATATGAAATGTATAAGAAACATGAATGAATACCTTAATAAAAATGTATATTTAATAGTTGCTTCAATCAAACTCCAGTTTTGGAAACTCAACATAATTAGCAGCTTGTTTTTCTTCACTTTAATTGTAACGTCTGCTAAGGACACGCCGCCTGCTGAGTCCGGGACGGGAAGAGAATGAGCGACGCAGAAGGACTCGGGTTGCTGAGCCCAGATGGCCTGTTCCTCTGAAGGACTTTCAGGACAGGCTCAGTGTGGCCAGGTAACATGAGAATACTGGGAAGCTTTGGAAAAGGCACCAATTTCCCCAGAAAAATGCTCTCGCTGTCTGCCCCTGGGTAGAATTTTATTCCCAGTAAACGGGAGACGTTTATGATTGAGTGAGCACTAGAGACACGGGTTTGTAATCAATCTTTCGTTTTCTTCTTGGTTCTAGCTGTTATTTCATCACTTTCATGATAGTTTTAATTTCCTCACATGTCTATGAACTTGTTGGGTTTGAGGTTTGTGTTGTACTCGGCGTGGTTTAGATTCCCTGACTGTCTGGACTGCTCCCACAAAGGTGTCCATTCTCTCTCTGTCTCTTTCTTGTCCAACATCTGCGAAAAGTTCCTGCAGTGTCCAGGGCCCTGTATCAGTTAACATCTTCAACTGGGACGTGTCACTGGAACTGCTTTCAGCTGGAAGCCTTTCTCAGTCAAACCCAATGAGAGCGAGTTGAACACTGACCCACAGTTTAACATTCCACTTTCAAAGCGTTTGGAATTAGTCAGAGACCTGAAATGAAGAGCACGATCTGGAGCCTTTGATCTTGGGCTTTGACCTGTCAGACGTCTAAAATGTTGTGCTGTGACCTGCTGGTCTTTTTTCTGTACGGTACGAGTCAGAGAGCAGAGACCATATGAACACAATAACAGAAGTTGTTTTGGCCGTCTTTTAAGCAACACTAAGTATGTATTTCATGTATTGTGATATTCCACAGACTTTTAATATGAGAATAGAGCCTCTGTCATTGCTAATCTGGGGTCAGCACTGAAGAAACGGTACTATGTAACTTTTGGAGGAGGGTAGGAAACCATAATTTTGAGGACAATTCTATCAAACCTGAAGTTATTACAGCAGCAAGATGTTTCCCTGTTTTTCCACAGTGTGGGAAATGAGGTCTGTGACTTGTTTTGGTCAAAATACCACAAGGAACAAACTCCACAGCAGCGTTCTTCTGGAGAGTTTCTCCTCTGACACGCTAAACTGTTACAGGGGCTCAAAAAGAAGCGGTGGACTGGCCTCAGGTCCCTCAGAATGTGTGTTTGTCTCCAGCATTTGGCAAGAACTTTAATAAATTATTATATTTGTTGTTTTTTTCTCATCTAAGTATTAATTACTTCATATAAATGGTCCTGCACCCCTTCAAATTTGTAATTTTATAGGCCACCACTTTCTAAACCCTGATGTTTTTAGAACTCTGTGTTCGTGTCTAAACTCTTTTATATTGGAAGACATTTTTAATGTCCACATTCACGAGGCGGTGAGGACACTGCATCTCTGCATCAAACAATGTCAGGGGTCTATTAATAAGGTTCATACAGGTATGAAAGAGCCTTTTGCTCTGTGTCCAGACGAATAAAGCGAGTGGCGTTATGTGACTGGCCCCTGTGTGGAGAGCTGTTCTTTGATGTAGCCTCTGGTTATTTTTCTGGTTGACAGATCAGAGTGGAATCAGAAGGGAAGTGCTTTGATGCCGTGGGTAAACTGCAATTTTCAGGAATGAAGCTCTGCTCTTTTTATTTTTTACACACTCCGCTGAAACCGAGAGCATGTTTTCTACATTTTCCAGCACAAGAACTTTGCCCCGTTTCGTCTTGGGCTTTAAAACTCAACCAAGTATTGAACATCCGTAGAAATATCAACGTTAGTGTTGGGAAAGCACCGATGTTCTCCCTGCTACAGGCGAAGTCGGGACAGGGATGGGTTTATGGGCTAACGGTGCTGACAGTGTAATTTGAAATAATCCAGGTTTCAGCCCCAGGGCGGTTTCTAAAGCTCTTGAGCACAGACGAAGTACTACAACAAAACATGACCAACAAAAGGGGAGCTATTACAGGACGATTTATTGCGATAATTTCAACCAATAAATCAGAGCTCAGTAAAGAACAGGCTCCAAACTGTAAGAAAGAAACGCAAGGAAAGGCCTCTGAAAGACGAGCGCTTTCTTTTGTCGCTCCATAAACAGAAACCACTGAAGGATGCTCTACGGTCAATTTAACAGAGAGAAGCACGGCCCCTGCTCCCTTTTAGAAACAGCCTCAGTCGTTACGGTGCCACTCCCGGGCTCATCCTATCAGGCGCTGCTTAATAAGTCCCGGTCAGGATTTCCACGTCTGCTTCGGCTCATCTTCTGGGGACTGGAGACTCACGTTTACAGCAAATGGCTTAAAGCCTTCACACGCCAAGCTACAGTCTGGTTTTTGTTTCTTGTGGTGCCTTGGTTAAAGGCTACACTCACTATAAAGAGGCTCAGGGATACAATCAATACATACCGCATTCGGTTTGCCCAGGAGAATACGTTCTGGGGGCCACCAACCAGGAGCCTGCTGCTGTATCACGACATGTGTTGACTTATGTGCCGCCATGGTTCCATGTCATGCTTGGCATCTGATCCATGTTAATAGTGGAGCTTGTATATCCCAGGGAGTGTGTTTGGAAGTCTCAGGCCGGTGTGTGTGTGTGCCAGTCTTTCTGACCACTTTCTTTATTAAAGCAGCTACTGACTGTGGTCATTCTGCATTCTTACCTCTACCCTAAAGTCATCCGAGTGGAGTTTGGATTTATGTGGACTTTCCTGTCAGGGCCTAGTGAACAGTAATGTGTGAAGCTTTGGGGCCAAAGATGGCCGTGACATTGTATGTCAATGTGATAAATAATTAATGACACTAATCGATGGATAGATATATTGATTGATTAATTTGACATTTGTCATTGCTCAGTACAAGTGCAAGGCAACACAAAGAATCATTTCTGGCTGTTAATGCATTTACAGGATTCTGACAATTCAGAGCATGTATATTGGTTCTGACTGGTATTTAACACACACACATTAAAGCATTGCTTCTCACACACTGTGTTGAATGTATGATTGTAGCTGGACAGTGCTCATAAGACCACCGTGTGTAAATCAACAAGCAGCCAACTAACAAAAGCAAAACCAGAGTAGAATCGATGCTAATTAGAATCAGTTGTGAGTTTCATTAACAACAGTCAAAGGTTCAGACACCAGACGTTTCGGCTGACTGACTATTTTTAAGATATTTGAGGTGGACATTTTTCTCTGCCCTATCACTTTAAGATCCCTTATTTAGATGGCTATCTTCTTAATTGTTCAGGTTTTCCCCCAGACAGCCATTTGTAACTTGAAGCTCTTGCTAAACAGTGGCAGGAGGCTGCTTTTGTACCCTCATCTCAATCAGCCCTGCTGTTACTGACAGGTTACTGACCGCTGGCTCATTGGTCCGTCTGGGGAGTGAGGGCTGATGCTCTGGGAGATAGCACCGCTTGCAATTAGTTACCACACACAACGCAGATGCCGGTGGAGTGGGAGTCCCCAAAGCTAAGAGTGAAAGGAGGTGTTTGTTACGCAAACGTAATACGTCTTCCAGTGTGACGCTTCTAAAGTGCAAAGGTGTAGTTCTGGTTACGGTACACAGGGAGGACACTGAAGTTAGTCTATCCACCACCTCCCCCCAGATTTACAAAGAAAGGAAGACCATTATTGATAACACCGTAGTAGATCTGCCAACTTTATATAAACAGACTGTATATTTATGACTAGCTAGAACCTCGACATATTAGTTTTGCCAAGTCTTTTTCACAAAGAATTAAATAATGCCATGTTAATGATGTGGAAAACGTTGCAGAAATGTTGATGATAATGAATGACGTAAAGTCTTGTAGCTAAAAAATGATCAGTTAGCTAGCTAATATTACTATATCTACATTCTGCACTGGGTCACCTCCATTGTCTTGTTGACTAAGTGGCAAGTTAGAAATGGATTATTATCTATCAGCTCATGATGTTATTATATATATATATTGCCACTGACCCCAATAGGCGAGTCTCCCAGCGCCCCCCAGACTTGAGTGAGCTCTTAAGATTAGCACATTGTAGCTTTAGCAATTTAGCATTAGTGTAAATAGCAGACATGGAAATTGGTGCTAAGTTACTCTCCGTTATCCCCCCCCCACACACCTCCCGTCATACAGCCAGTGCCTGTGTTACTCCTCCAGCCAGTCGTCACGTCTTCAAGGTAGCGATGTGTAACCACTTACAACTTTATTATTTCTTTTTTATTACTGTTTCCACTGTATTTCTCTTTTATTTTTAGTAACGCTACATGTATTTTTTACTAATTTGAGAGTGTTGTAAACATACATCAGTGTAAAAAGGGTGACTTTCGGGGTGGGGGCTGGAACACATTAATTGCTTTTTCATTATTTTAAATGGGGAAAACTGACTCGAGAAACGAACTTTTCCACTTACGAACCGGGTCACGGAACAGATCAAGTTCGTAGGTAGAGGTTCCACTGTGTGTGTGTGTGCTACACATAAATTGAGCTGATTAGCCTTTAATTCATTGAAATGTATTAAGTTTCAGTTATCTGCATTTTACTCTGTAGTCAACAACTGAATGTCAAATTACAATCGGTATTCGTTGTATTTGAACAATGTTTGCCAGTTTTTACATGGAATTGTATGAATTATAAATAAGAAATACTCTAAAATGTTATTTTCTTATTTCAAGTATAATTTAAAACTAAAACAATACTTTTAAAAACTTAATGTAGAAAAGCAATGTATTTTAAAACGCACATTTAAACAAAATATTTAATTTTTGCTTTTCCCTGCTGCGCCACAGTATTGTAGACCCTCCTCCACTCGTGGTGTAAGCGGCTAGCTGCTGCAGGTCAGACGTAAACAGACAACGTTACAAGAACTCCTTGTTTATGATATTACTACTTTTATTGCACACAACACTGTGGTCCTGAAAGTGTCCCAAAGAGCCTTTATCTCAGACCATGGGCTGCTTTTGTCCCCAGTAAGTGGTGTCTGGAGCCCTGCCGTGTGTGTGTATGTGTGTAAATCAGTCAATTCACAGTGTGTATCATAATGCATAAATCTCATAGACTAGCATCGCACTGTTCAGTGAGTTTCCTGGACCACTAAACCTGGCTAACAGAAGTTTTAGATCCAGATCCTGAAAAGACCGAGTCTGGCACTGGACACGGACCGCAGTCTGTTGGTGCCCCCTGGCCTCGTGGATAACACCACTGCTGAGCAGATGGAAATTCCATGAAGAGTCTTTGAGCAGAGCCACTCATGCTACATAGCAGTTCACTCAGAGCGTCTGAGGATATGAAGATCTGGTAAATGCATAAATATAACAGGGATCTGCTGAGGTGCTGTGTCTGTAATGAGGTGTTCACTGAAGCGCAGCGTCTGAAAATGAGATTTTATCAGCGCTGTTGTGAATACTGCCGTCTTGTGTGTTTTCTTAGCTGTGATACAGAGTTCCATATATCCAGCAAAGTCGTGTGATGTTGAGAGTTAAATGCGAAGCTTATCTTAACCAGTGAGAGTCCTCCGAGAGTTTGGCACCCCATAGGAGCCCAAAGCAAACATTCCAGCCCAAACCTTAGCCTCCAGTCCAGAGAGGATTAGTGTTCGCCCCAAGCCCTCACAAGTCAACTTTGTTTTAGCGGCTCGGCGCTGTTTGCTTATTGTAAATCATAAGTGGCACTCTTCCCTAAAGGTAAGAAATCAGGGTTTTTTAATGCACTCTAAATGCATCTCTTTACTGCGAGGGAGCAGAGGGACAGCACAAGACACTAACACACAGCACATTTAGTCTTTCTCTTTATTTTCACATTTTCTTTTAACTCTCTTTGTTTCTTTCTTTAACTTTTTTTCTTTTCCTCTTATTTTCTCTGTAAGTTTTTTTTTTTCTGTTCCTCTTTCTCTGTTTTTCCTTCTTGGTTTCTGTCTTTTCCTCGCTCTTCTCCTCCTCCTCTATTTTCCTTGTCTATAGAGGGATTTATTTAACTCTAAACAGAATAACTGTTATTTGATTTGACATTTTTGAATCATGTTTTAATTCCTTAATCGTTTACTGTCATTTCTGTTAGTGCCGAACACCTTTCCTCTAAAATGAATATACAACGACTGGTCACCGACGCTGTCAGACCTCCCCTTGGATGAGCAGTGGAAGGGCAGTGTGTGTCTGTGTGGTAATGACTCAGAGAAGGTAAGGTTGAGACTTTAGAGTGAGGGAGTGCAGTGATTTACCATGCATACTATCAACGAGCCCCCAGACAGGCCTTGAGGAGGGTTTGATTTATGACCATCCCCCCCCAGCTCCTCCCGCCCCAACCCCAGCCTCAGGCAGCCACGAAGCGGTGTGTGTCCCCAGGCCGCAGGCACTGAGAGACTAATGTGGGAAACGACCGCAGAGCACTGTGGCGCTCAGTTCTTTGCGAAAAAACCACCTGAACCTCCGGGGCATTCCTGACATGCTGCCTGAAAGCCTCTGGCCACCTCTCAGCCCGCTCTGGCTCCAAATGCCAGTTTCAAACCAGCATTTATGACGCTGTTTACCCAGAGTCCACATGTCGAGCAAGAAAGCACATCTGTGTACCAACTGAGAAGGGTTGTGTGATTAAGTGGCACTGTGTTGGGGAGGAGACGTACTGAGTGATGGAGAGCACTGATGTTCTACAGAGAGCTGCAGTTAACACGACATAAAATATATAAAAACACCAGCCAGGACTTTTCTTTTACTTCTGATGTGTTTTAAAGTACAGTGAAACCTTGACTTATGAGTTTCAACTTACGAATTTTCTGAGGCACAAGTCGTCACCCGTGTTTTGTATTTTTTTGGCTTTATGATGCGAGCTGAGATCCGAGTTACGAGCGAGCTTACGCCTCCCACCACTAGGCGGCCCAGCGAGCGTTCAGTTCTCTGCAGCTCTGTTGTGTCTCTGTTTTTTGTAGCATTAAGTGTGTAACGAGTGTGTTGAGTGATGGAGCACAAAAAGATAAACTCCCCGCCAACCTCCTCCACCTCCTGATCTTCGTCTGATCTTCAAGGTGACTACACTTTACAGAACCAGTTTATTTCTTTACATTCTCTTCCATTATGTATTAGTTTTTATACATTATGTTATTTATAAAGTACATTTTTCTTATTTAAAAACACGTAACCAAAAATATTGGTGTGGTTTTGGGGGCGTTTCAGTTCATTTTAATGGGGAAATTTAATTTGAAATACGAGCGAATTGAGTTATGAGCTCAGTCACAGAAAGAACTCGCAAGTCAAGGTTTTACTGCATTTATTTATTTATTTACTTTTTTCCCCAAGGTTTTTTTTCACTAAAAATCTGGCCGTTTTATTCTTTCTTCAGAATCTAGTCAGTCAGCAGTTTGTGCTTCTTTAGGTTTGTGCAGGAGTTACGAGACTAACGTTAGTAACAAATAAAAAGCTTATACCCCATCAATTAGCATCACCCAACCGCAAACCTAAATCATCTCACATTTGCTTCTAGTTAGACCCATGAACCTGATGAACCCAGAAAAGGAACGATGCTCATTTAAATCTGCTGCTGGTGAAATTATGCAACTCATAGGGCTCTGTTAGTCACGTTAGAGCTCAGTCCTCAGCTTTCAGAGCTTTCTGTGTGCTACTGTGACTTTAGTCACTGTCAGATCATCCGTCGTGCAGTTTTTTGGAATCAGACTATTCCCATCTATCCAGGAACTCTTGGAGAGACACTTTTGGACCGTGCAGGTTTGGGGAAACCCCCCTTCGCCTTTTAGACATCTCCAAAATACATCCTTAAATGCCTATTATTAGCATGTTCTACATTGGAATGTACCTTAAACATGATTTGTATTATTACAATATTTTAATCCAGTGCATTTCCCACTTTAGAACAACAGCTGAATTCAGGAGCTGAAGACTTGACTTTTCTCTCAAAAGCTCAATTTTTGCATCACCATTTAAGGTGGAATGGAAGATTCCTCTAAAAACGTGTGGTTGTTTAATGGAGTGTTTAAAACCATAACACGGAGGTTGTCTGGTTGTTTACAGAAACTTTATTAATTCTGAAATTGTTGCTGCTTTCAGTTTAAAAACAGTGCTATGGATTCTTTCAACAGAGACTGAGGAGACTGAAGTCCACAGGTTTCCCATTGGCTTTAACAAATCTGTGGTGGAACACTGTTCCATCTAAACGTTCCTCCTGGTGCAGGGTTCCAGCACATTCTTTCCCACTTCAGCCCCTACATAACCAAGTCTGCTTGCTCTTACCTAACACCTCGACGTCACTGTGGCAAGAGTAACGACATGACGTGGACGTTTTCATGCCCTGTTAGGAACATTCGTTTATTACATGCCTCATTGTTTCACTAGTGGAATTAGCGACACCAGACATGGCTAATGGAGGATACTGTGTGTCCACTAGCTGTCCCTGTGGACTGGGAAGAAGCAGCCGGCTGGTTACTGTAGCCCCTGAGGATATTCTCTCACACAGCCCAGGCCTCTGTCAGCTGCCAATCTGATAAGTCTCCCACAGACAAAGACTGGCCAGAACAAACTTGCAAATTATGACTGGTATGTGTTGATTTCTTTGTAGCCCCTGCAATTCAGTGTCAATGTGGTCCAGGAATTTTTCCGGAGCTGCACATCCTGTGTTTGGAGATGTAGGATTTATACCCTGCTCCGTTATTAAAAACCTGCTGACCTCCACACGGCGAATCGATAGTGCTCTAAACGGCTCGTCCTGTATAATTTCCAGTGTAAACACAGGAAGTAATGAAAATAAATGAACATTGCTGGGCTCTCTGCGAGAAGAGTGTCAGAGTGTAAATGTTGTAAATTCTTTTCCTGAATTTGCAGAAGTAGCGAGACTGTATCAGGCCTTCTATAAACTTTAAACATGTTTGCAGATGTACTTAACTGCTGCTCTGCTTTCTCAGGACTGCTGCTGTGTGCAGGAGGAGGTGGAGGTGTAGGTGGGGGAGCAGTTCACAGTCCACTGAAAAGCCTCTTTGTCATGCATTCGCTATGAGGAGATTCTCTGCCCATATTTGCCATTGGCTTTGCTCTGGAAAAAAAAAAGTGTTTTCGCCCCTGCAGCTGTCTGTCCTCTGCATCGTCCTTTTGAGGCTGGCTTGCGGTTGACCCCGGCCAAAGCCAGTTTCTCCAGGCCACTGAGGTGCTAATTCTCCTTTAAGGGCCTGTGTATGATGAAAGCCAGCTTGAGTTTTTTTTTGTAGATTTGAAATTACTTTGATGTTGAGTTTAGTTAAAATTTCAAAACTTCCATTTCTTCAGTCCGTAAGTGAAAACGCAGCCTCAGGTTGTTTTTTGGTGGTGTATTAAAAACCAATGCATCTGCAGTTTGGTCCGTTCCCAGAGGCCATTTTCCCATCAGTCTGAAAGCCACAGTGACCAGTGTGGCCTGCTAAATGCTGTAGGATAAAGAGAGGTTGGAAAATGTTCAAGTGAAAATGAATTGTTACTGTTTGCAGGCCATAAATCCACACAGCCATCATAAATAGACTTTTTAGAAAAACAACCGCTGTGTAGGATGCGGGCACTTTAATGCCCTCTTCTCGCTCACCCGTGCGGCCCTCTGCTCAAACGCTGCCAAGTGATATTTTCTTTCTTAGCTGTAAATAATGGCACTCCCTCCGAAGGGGCTCATCCTCCACCGTGTGTAATTATGGGCTTTTCAGACACTTTTCTGAAGCGAGTGCAGGGTAGCTCATACATTTTAATCATGGCGTCAGGCAAGAGGGAGCAAATACAAAACATTGGGGCGCGTGTTTGGTTTGAAGGGGAACGCTGGAGGGAAAGAATGGAGGCTGTGACTTTGCTAGAGGATCGCACTTGGTCTCTTCCAGTGTAGGTTATGAACTGAAATGGGTCAATACTGATACACAGATTGTTCATGCCTGATTTTTCCATTAAAGGAAAAGTATGTGAAACTCACTTGTTTGTGTGGGTACATTAAATGGGATCTAGAGCCCACAAACCCACACACTGTGAAACAAGACAACTAGTTTAGTGTTTTAGTGGAGTGGTGTCTGTAAGAGATAAAACGAGTCGTTTTGATCTTGTGCTTTATTTCACGTAAAGTGCAGAGACATTAAATTTGCCCCGCCCCCTCATCTGAGTCTCTCCAATCACAGCGCTGAACCCCCGTTTATGTGAGAGCGCAAAGACGAGGCTAAACAAAGCAAAACAGATACAGATACAACGAGAGTGTAAAAATAAGAGCCCCGAGTTACGACGGTTTAAACAAGAGCGCTGAAGAAAGAGTAACAAGCGAAAACAGCTAAAAACCAGAGCTTCTGCTCCTCGCTCCACCCTGATGGAGTTCGTTTTAATCTATGGACTGAAGTAGAACTTGAGCCATGTGAGGGGGGAGATGTAAAGCAGCTCCCTAATCTCAGAGCCTCTATGACCTCTCTAAGTGAGGTCAGGAGTCATTGGTATTTCCCACACTTCTGGTGAGAGGTACTGACCATAGGATCGAGATTTCAGGATTAATGCAAAATAAATAGATACATTCTTTTAGAAGAAATAAACAAACTCACTGAACTTTTAATATGGAAAGTACAAACCAAGGAGAGTTAAGCCACTGCTTTGTGCAAAAACACCTAGTCTGGGATTTGCACCATTGCAAGACCACATACAGTTCTATTTATAGCTCTATTAATGATCATTACGCTGTTTTCCAGATGTGCCCTTGTGTGATGTTGCATGCGCATGATGATCAACTCCACCAGTCGCATGCTTTCCCGCACAGACGAGCTGCAAACGTCTCGCTGCCTGTGAGTGATTTGGAGAACATTGGCTTCGTCAGTGAAAGCCAGCTCAGTGTGTGTTTCTTCTCCAGAGGTTCATGCTCTGGCATATATCTGCATGCTCTCAAGATGGGGGATCTGCAGCTCAACTGGACTCCCCATGGCTGTGGAAAAGCCATGGTTAATTTCTAATTCTTTTAAAGAAGGCTGCAGGTTTTGAACCCAATGGCTCAAGTCTGGTTCAGACACTATCAGAATCAGAATCTCTTTATTTCGCCAGGTATGTTAAACATACTAGGAATTTGTCTTGGTGACAGCAACACATGTATGACATGTAACACAGACTGTTAACAAACATAACTCTAAAAGAGTTACAATAAACAATAAATAAACTAAAGAATACAGTTAAGTACTAGCAGAAAAAAGAGCATTAAGACATAAATTAGACAACATAAAATATAAAATCTATACTGTACAGATATGAGTATGAGTATAAATGTTTCCAAATATTCCTGAAGAAGGTTATATTATATATTGTTGTAGGAGTTACAGAAATAGAACTTCTGTACAGCTGTGCAAAATAGCATAGTGCAAGTGAGTAAAGTGTCCTGTTCAGTGCAGTTAAGTCCAGTCGGTTTAGTTCAGTGGTTTGGAGACTAGACCCCAAATATGTCAGGGTTCTTATTTTTTTAACGTATTTTACATTACATTTCCCCCTGCTTCACATGAGAGCAACAGCAGTCCCTTCAGCTAGAGACCACTGCACACACTGTGACCAGGAGAGCCATCTGGAGGGTGGTCAGGTGTTCAATGGTAAAAGACTGATTCCTCCATATTGTTGCGATGTAGGACTCAGTGGAAGGAAAAGGATAACAACGTTGAACTCGTCCCGCTGCCTGTGCCATAAGGGCTTGGCAGTGTGAGGATGTGTGGCCAGCTGGCCTTGTTTCTGGTCCTGGTGGACGGAGCAGGACGGGTCCTCTAAGGACACAAATACACACACACAATCTTGTACCTGTGCATTGTGGGGACTTTTATATACACTTCCATTAATTTTGCGGAGACTTACTTTTAACTTTTCCATCCGTACAATTAGCTTAACCCTAACCTTAACCCAATCTTCACCTTAAAATCTAATCATATGTCGGTGGGGAACAGCTGGTGGTTTCCCCAAAGAAGACAGATCCCACAATGTGAGCTTATAAGCAGTTATTGGTCCCTGCAATGTGTTATATTTCCCGGTGCATACACACACACAGAGCACTAGCCGTACTGGAGAACCAGAAATCTGGGTGGTCGTCTATGCCCTTTCTCGATATGTCCATTCTGCTTTGATGGTATTCCGACGCAGCCGGCTACGCACGGTGCCGTGTCTGGATTACTCCATTTTCCATGAGCAATCGAGATCCGATGGCTTCAGAGCTGCTCAACTGGAAAGACTTTACCCAGCCGTGTCCAGAGAGTGTGGCACGGCAGAGCGGATTACACGGGCGCTTTGGAACACTTTTGGCAAAACTGAGCACTGTGTAGGCCTTTATGTACACAACCTGAATATTCAGATCCTGCAGAAAGCTCCGTTCTCATAACATAACTCCGCAGACTCTGCCAGGACACGTCATTAGAGCAGTGTGGGTTTGTCATGGCATATGTGGTAGAAATAATGAGGCTGATTGGGGTTAGGATTGTTTATGAAATCTCTCCTCACCCCACCTGCTGAAAGCAAGAAGGTTCGGGCGCTGTTTAAAGTGTTTAATAACGGTATTTCAAACAAAAGAGCTTAGCTAATAGAGTAATAACTCTCCTCTAGCTGTGAGCTTAATCTGCCATCGAGTCGATTCTGTTTCGTCAGGAATGTTAAAGGTGGCATGTCTCCTGTGCCCAGATTTGATCTTTTCAGCTCCGTCTGTGACACAGAGCTCATTAATCTTCCTGGAAACGTGGCTTTGTTCTGCTCAGGTGAACCTCAATTCGATTTGCCACATAACCCGAGTTCCTCCAGAAATGGAAGAGTTGGGAGAGGCCCTTAAATTAATATTTAATATGTTATTACAGCTAATATAGTCTTATGTTAAAAAACAGTTTTTAAACCATCAGTTGTTGTTTTACTACAATACCCAGAATGCACCATTCAAAAGGCCCCCATTGGGAATTCCTGTGGTGCAAAATCTAAAGCCTGGCCTCTGGCTTAGAGACAAATGAAGGACTAATAAAACAGACGTGATACAGCAGTGGGTCCTGAATTCAAGTTTGTCTGAAACCATGAGTTTAAATATTTATTTAATTAGATGGAAGCATTTCAGAAATGACTGCAGTTACACACGGTCTACGCGCTGTGTTTTTATGTTTCCGTTTACACGCCGGAAAAAGATTCCTTGGAGTATTACCACAAAAAAAACTCTTTTAATGGATGGTTCTTTGAAATGTGGGGGTGGTTTATGCCGTGGCATGTGTCAGGGAAGCTCCAGTGCAGATAATGGAAAACTAATGTGTAAACAAAGATGTTGTTGTAGGCAGAACCTCTGTTTGCCTTCTGCACTTCATATAGTATGTTTATCCTTAATGAAAGGCTTCACTCCTTAAGTCTTGTATATGGAAGGGATCGCTCCGCCATCTGTAGTCTGCAGTGAACAGGATATGAGGTATGAGCACGTCTCAGGTGCATTATTCCAGGATTTGGAAGGGCTGAGCACAGCCTTAGATTTTATTCTTTGTGGTCAGAACTGTGAGTCATATTTTTAGAATCGGGAGTCCGTAAATAGCCTCAGCTAATCTTCTCCCCGTGTGGCCGTCTTGGGGAATTTTTCGATTTGTGAAATAACTGAGCCCTAACTCGCTGAAGGAAGTCCAATGGCTTGTTGTGTAACACACTGAAAGTACTTCTCTAATGGGTTAAACTTAAACGTGTACATTTTGAAAACAAGTTTGCTCCTTGTAAGTTCTGCTGCAGTTCACTGAACACATTTTATTTTGAACACAGAAGCTCCAGGTCCAGTGTGCACCATTGCTGGTCTCCAAGCTGGACAAGGCTGTTCAGATGCAGTTGCAGGCATTTGATGGCAGTCGATCAGCTCACGTGAGGGGTGAACACTGAGGCTTTTCTTTTGGCCTGTGGTTTCACTGCTGCTCCAGGCAAAGGCAGAGGAGCAGGAGGAGAACAAAGCCTTTACTCTTCACCAGGTGCTTCAAGGAGAAGCAGAAAACTCCTTTTTTCTGTGCACTATATAGTGAGTAATGAAGGGAGTAAAGGGCCATTTTGGCCACAGCTCTGATTAAGTACACACCTGAGCAGGTGCACAGAGTTAGTAATCAGGTGAGGCAGATCTCTGTAATGTGTAATGATTGGTAAGATATAGACTGGTTTCAGCAGGGGCACTCTGGGAATCGTAGTTCTCAGAGTCCATTGGAAAACAGGCAGGACACCTACCAGCTGGATGCCCACTTTGGGGCTGTTTCTAGCCACAGGTCCAGGGTTAAAATGCAGTGGCCATTAAAGGAACATGTGTTTATTGGTGTATGACTGTTTCATTTTCATATTCATTCACACAGAGATGGGAGCATTTTTTACGTTGGATGCCTTTCCTCATGCAACCCTCCCATTGTACCTGGGCTAGAGAGCGACAGCAGGAGGGCTGTAGTGCGCCCCCAGTGGCTGGGTTAAAGTTAGTGTTGCAAGGAAGGGACTTGAAATGAGACTTGAACCCAGGTTCCCATATCCATGGAGCTGTGCATGAGCGACTCTTAATATAGTTTCATTCATTCATTTATGGAGGGGGCCCTAGTCCTTCACAGGGCGACATTCACTCACACACTCGCACCTACGGACACATTTGAGTCTCCAATCCACCTACCAACGTGTGTTTTTGGAGCACCTGGAGGAAACTGACACAGGGAGAACGCACCACACTCCTCACAGACAGTCACCCGGAGGAAACCCACGCAGACACAGGGAGAACACACCACACTCCTCACAGACAGTCACCCGGAGGAAACCCACGCAGACACAGGGAGAACACACCACACTCCTCACAGACAGTCACCCGGAGGAAACCCACGCAGACACAGGGAGAACACACCACACTCCTCACAGACAGTCACCCGGGGGAAACCCAGGCAGACACAGGGAGAACACACCACACTCCTCACAGACAGTCACCCGGAGGAAACCCACGCAGACACAGGGAGAACACACCACACTCCTCACAGACAGTCACCCGGAGGAAACCCACGCAGACACAGAGAGAACACACCACACTCCTCACAGACAGTCACCCGGAGCAGGACCCTGGAGCTGTGACAGAGACACTACCTCCTGCTCCACTGTGCCGCCCCTTAATATAGTTTATTTCTCTTAGATTAAATCTCTTAGAACACCACAGTTTATAAAATGGGTTAATTTGCATATCGCAGCTTTCTGTGGCTGTAATAAACAAAATGTATTTATTTTTTATTTTATATTTTTTATTGAATTCTATTCTGGAGGTGTTGGTTATTACCACCAAGTGAAAGTGAGTAGCGAGTGTGTTCTGGCCTTGTTCGGTCAGGCAGATGGTAGGTCAGTTTATCTGTGTGTGTGTGTGTGTGTAGGTCTTCGAGCTCCATGTCCCAGCATGCCTGCATCGGAATCATCCCTCCTCAGGGACTACAGCAGATCACATGGAACGTTTTCCAGATGAATGATACACAGAGATGGAAGAGGTAGAGATAACGGCTGGTAGCTGGCAGGAGAGGAAGTGAATACCCTTTATCTGACCATCGCTGTATCCACTGTATCAAGTCAGGAATCGAGATGTCTTTTAAAGCAGTGAGTCTGTACAACAGCCCTTTATTCTGCTGCCTCTTCATTCAGAGGGGGATGTGTGCAGCGTTTGTGTAACTCTGACATCATTATATTATCGATTTTACCAGGATCCTGATCAGTGACAGTGCTTTTATAATAATAGTCTTCCTTTTATAGCACGTTTAATACGTAAATGCAGCTCAAAGTGATTAAAAAAACAGTTATAAAATGAAAGGTGAAACAGTGGAGATGAAATTTAAAATAAAGCAATAAACTAAAAAAACAAAAGGCTAAACTATTAAAATTGTAGTTAAATATGAAAGTGAAGGTGGCGTAAATTTAAATTAAACAGGACAGCTATATGTTTATATCGAGTAGGGAATGAAAAAAGTCAAAGTTAGTTAGCATCGCATTAGCTTGGAGCTACGTAGGTAATGAATGCTTATCGTAACGTGCTGTCCGTACGCAGACACCCACTTTACTGGAGGTAGAGCACTACTTCATCACACTTAGTATTTAGAGAGGGGCTAGTTACACACGCTTTGGTTCTGAGGCCTATACTTGACCAAAAAAGGCTGGTTGGCAGAAAAAAACTATGCTTAACTGCATTGATATTTCAGTTTTCAAATGTTTTACACGAATATATTCATTATTCAATATTATTTTAACTGATAATAACTGGGTTTCAGATTTTTCCCAAAATGGTTGAAGGTGGTGTCTCTTTCGGATCAGTCTTTGGATATTCCATCATTTCAGGGGTGACTTTTTGTTACTAATTGGAGCAGTAAAACCCGCCCCCACCCACGGCTGGAGCTTTGCCGTGGTGCAGAAGAGAGCGGATAGTCTTCCCTTCATCCATATGCAAGCACATCCTGAGTTTAAAGTTTGGCTGAGTGTCAGGGGAGTGCCACAAAAGCTCGGAGGTTGACAACAGCCCTCGCTGGCTGCCAGCGGAGAGGGTTACGGAGTGGAACTCGGGGGCCCTGCCATGTTTGCTGAGATCTAAAGCAGCAGTCTAAAAGCTCTGTTTGCATTTTGTTCACTAGCCCTGCTGAAAGGTACATAGAGGGACCCCCCCTCACACACACACACACACACCCACCACCCCTTCCTCTTACACTAGCTCCTCTTTTCTCTCTCTTTGACCAAGCAGCCTGTATTTCTGCTGTTTGCTCAAAGAAAGGAGGAAAGGAGAAAGAGGAAATTGTGTGGCCTAATTGGATTATTAGGAGGTTTGTTTCTAAGCGATCTCTCTCTCTCTCTCTCTCTCTCTCTCTCTCTCTCTCTCTCTCTCGGGTTCCAAGTGCAAGGTCCCCCACCCTAGCAGCAGATCTGTTTGTAAAAGTGTGCGGCTGTACCTTGGTGAGAAGATGAAGTTGATGTCTGACATTGGCTTAAATTTTTTCCCTTGTTTTTACAAGAGAATGTAAACCTTAAATGGGAAATATCATTGAAAACTCACTTGTACATTTACATTTATTTGTGGATCTTGAGCCCACCACCTCACACACCGTGAAACAAGACCACCCAGGCAGTGTATTGTGGGCCACCGTATGAGAAAACGATTTCACTTCTTCATATAAAGTGCTAAGACTCTCTCTGTCCCTCCCTCTCGTCTGAGTCTGTCCAATCATAGCGCTGGACCCGTGTTTATGAGAGGGTGCAGAGACCAGGTGAAACCATGTGAATCAGAAACAAACCTGAGGAGCAGAGAAAAAGAGAAACGGCTGAAGGCAGCGTCTGTGCTCCGTGCGGGAGTCTGCTGCTTGTTGTGAGCTGTGTGTGGCTCGTTATCGTTTAAAAGAACAGAGTCTGGGGGGAAGATGCTGCTGTAAGGTCTGATCCTTGTGGTATTTTGACCAAAGGAGGTCAAAGATGTTTCATTTTATTTTAGCCTCACGTCTAACGAGAGCTTTATTTTTATAACAGATTTAACGGAGAGCAAGTGTCAACCAAAGCACTGCACAATTAAGATATTTGTATTTCAAATTAATATAAATTTAAGAAGTAAAGTGGTAAATTTCCTGTTGTAAAATAGACACGTCATTAGTTTTACTGTGCGCTGCTGATGGAGCTGCAGTAAAAGTGCAGAGGTGAAGCTCACCAAGATAAAAGTCCCGCATGCATTACTTTAACAGCTTGTGGGAGACGACAGGGAGCGGGGAACAAAGGTGGAGTGAGGGAGATGATCGGGGGTTGGGGGGCAGTTCGGGGGTTGGGATCTTGGTGTCAAAATAGAATCCAAACCCACTTTACACACACAGGCATTCAGTGGCTGTCAAGAGGCCGAGGGCTTCATATCCTCTTTTGCCATTGTTTACGGCCTTTGTTTATACGGGGACCCAATTAGCACAGAGCCGACAGAAGAGCAGTTCCAGTGTCTTTACAGGATGCCGAAGGTTTACAGCTCACACCAGAACACAAAGACAGGCCCTGAATGGCCCTGAAACAGCCCTCTGAGCTCTGCTGTGGACCACTGATCACCTCCAGCTTTCACCCTGGAGCTTGTCGTTAGATTAAAGAGGTGGGAAGTGCTAGAATAAAGAAACCTTTTGTTCATGGAGCATGCTTTGATTATTGTATTGAGGATGAGATATGATATTGATGCCATGCGTAATTATCATTTTAAAAGCCTTTCTGAACACAGCAGCTCCTCGGACCCCAGAAATGCCCTGGTATGAGGTCAGAAAATGTCCAGGAATATTCGTCTGTGTCTTGGCTGTAGGAGCGACGTGATTAAATTTGTCGTTGGGGTTTTTCAGAGCTGCTCCAGCAAATTAACGTGTCATGAAAATGTTGCCATGTTGCCCACCCCTTGGCACAACAGCCTCAAACACACAGGCATTACTGGAATTTGCACCTGTTTGGATGGCCGTGTGATCTCCCTCTGCCTTTCTCGAAGATGACCCGGCTCCCAAAGCTGGATCTGATGTGTGAACACGCGCGGTTTGCAGGCTCGGAGAGCTCAGTCAGAGGCTAGATCTGTTCTAGAGCTTTGTTCTACAGTGTTCTACCTTCTGTATTAAAGAGGACATAAACAAAACAGTTCAGCGCATGTTCACATTACTGTGTGTCTTTGGACCCCACCAACACACACCCTGTGAAAGCACAAAATCACTTTTCTGTGGGCTCCATTAGTGAGAAAACAATTTGTTTTGATTCTGCTCTGCTTCTGAAGTGGCCCCATCCCCTCGTCTGATGATGGGCGGCGTTGTGCTCCAAAAACACACGTTTGGAGACTCAAAAGTGTCCGTGTGGGTGTGTGTCGCCCTGTGAAGGACTGGCACCCCCTCCAGGGTGTGTTCCTGCCTTGTTACAGACAATAGACGAATGAAGGAAATGCTCAAATGTGAAAGCTTTTTCAAATTATTTTTAAATGTTGTATGAAAACAAAAAATACTAGACATTAAACTGTTTATAACAGGCCAGTCTTTACTTGTATTACTCAGCTGTGTTCAGATATTTAGTTTGGTTTGTTTGTGTATGTCAATGTATGGTGCACAGTGAAACATGGCCTTTGCATTTCACCTGTCGATGTGAAGCAGTTGGGGTTAGGTGCCTTGCTCAAGGGCACCTCAGCCATGGATTGAGGGAGGAAGACCCCCTCCTGTCGGCTGTGTGGATCAAACTTTTCAGTTCCGAGCCTGCTCCTCTAACCCCCTCTAACTGCTGCCTCCGTAGTAAATTACACAAAGAAAATCATTGTAGCTGTGAGTGAGTATTCGAACCATTTGACTTTGTTGGCGTTATTGCTGTTAAAAAAAGACCACCACTAATATCGCAGAAGTGGTTTGCGTCACTTTGACTGGTATGAATGCTGTTCTTTGTTTTGGGGTTGCTTTTCTCCATAAGTAAATGGACAGACCCCCACACCAATCATGCAACAAGGGCCCTCAAACGCAGCCTTTCCTAGAACACCAGCTGCTGTCATTCAGCCCACGAGTGTGTGAGTGGCTCAGACACACTCCATCGTACACGAGGCCAGAATGCCACAGCTCAGCTGTCCCCTCCATAAACAGCCAGGTGTGGACTCTCAGAGAAGAGGGAGTAGAATTTGCTCGATTTAGACCTGTATTCAGTGGTAAATGGGTAAACGGTTCACCGCAGGGGAAATGTTCATTTTAGAGCAGTGGTGATAGGAACCAGGAGTCTGCACCGTGCCTGTAGCAGACAGACATTCACCATCCCCCAACCACACCGTCTCAAACCAACACTCGAACGTACTTTAGATACAATATCATCCCCAGCAACTACAACAAACCCACCACATGCTTTTGCAGCACTTTTTTCCTGATGGAATTCATAAAGAACCCATAAATTAACCTATTTTTATTAACTACATTTTTAAAAAAAGTAAGAAAATGTTTGAAAAAAAGCTCAGACTCATTAATCGACCTCAAATTTAACTCTAAAATGATCTGAACACCAGTGATTTTGGTGGACTTCCTCTAGATCAAACATCTCTTCTCCTCCTTCATTAACGTTTGGGAACAGCAGCTGTGCCTCACGTGGTCTGCATCTAGTAGAAGTTCCAGAATCATTCTCCTTACATGTTTTCTTCTCCTGTAAAGCTACCATTTCGGATGTACGAGGTTTAGTTACGGCCGCCATAAGTGCTCACTCATAAATGTTATTAATAACCAGTGGGTGTGATAAAGTCAGCGTGCTTGTGGTATTGTTGTTTAGCGGTTGTAATTATTTCCTCAAACAGCGAGTGAACAGAGCCAGATTAAAGCACTTCTCGCCCCGAGTGCCAGTCGGAGCTCACCAGCCCCATGCTGCTTCCTCTGCCGGAGAAGCCCAAAATTACCCAGTAAAGGCCATTAAACAAAGCCACAGCCCGTAAGACCTTTCAGAATCTCCTGTGTTTGGGTTTCTCGTCAAAACTAAAGCCTGGGAGGTTACCTCACTTCTGCACGGGCTTTAATCTCATTTTTATTTCAGCTGGTGGCCATCTTTCTTCGTGACCTTTACGTTGCCTTCTCCAGAGGAGCTTACAAACTGAGACTGAGACGATCCAGCTCTGTGTTCACCTCTGTACTCTTTTACAAGAGACTAAGAGGCAATGGGTCTGTCCACGTAATCAACACAGATTTATAAATGTGAACAGTCAGAGCAAAGACAGTCCGTTTAACGATCAGCATTTTGAATTTTGTCTGGAGTTTCTCGAGCTGAAAACTGTATTTTGTTGCTGTGTTTGATTCGCTCCGCGACAAAAAATAAAAGAGAAAACCTGAAGGTGCAAGTGTGAGAGTCACTTATGGCATGTTTTGTGATGATGGACCCAGCCACTCGCCTGGGGCTCGTCACTCAACTGGTACCGACAAGCTGCATTAGCTATATTTATTTATTCATTTAATCATTTGGTGTAACATTTTTATCCAGTTCAGGTCTGAGGTGGTTCCAGAGCCTACCCAGAATAATGGGGCGACAGTTTCTCTCTCACACACACACACACACACACACAGAGAAAATCAGGTTTTGACCGCTTGTTCTTGCTGTGTGAGCTCAGCCTGTGTGTTCTCCTCTGAGTGTGTTGAGCGTCTGATGAGGCTTTGAAAAGCTGCAGTGATGCTTCATTTGGATTCGATTATTGGCCGGAAATAATCCACCAGAAATGTAATTTTCTCTGAATTTTCCAGAATGTTCCAGTTATTATCGACATACGTCTGGTTCTGTTCTTGACCTTATCACTCGTCTGTTACACGTCCCCTTTCCCCTCTTCTTTACCACTCCCTCCGCGCTCCGAGGGACAGGATTATGGAGTCGACTCCCTGCCCCACACGGTGGTCACGAAAGGGCTCTCTCTCGCTCTCTCTCTCTCTCTCTCTCTCTCTCGCTCGCTCGCTCGCCTGGTGGCGGCATGCTTTTAAGGATTATATTCATCCAGGCATTTAGGATGTCACAGAGCGGATAGGGCCTCTGCTCTCCGGGATTTGCCCTTTCAGCCTTGTTCTTGCCTTTCACCTCAGGGCCTGAGAGGATTAGACCGTGCTTCCGGATACACAGCATTGTTCCTGCTGGAGGAGACGGAGGCCTTTCAGGGCCTGAGGGGGTTAATGTGAAGACTCCAGGTAAAAGACTTTGTGCCTTGATAAACCGTGTTGAAGGGTTGATCATAAAATCCTTGCTCCGGATGAAGCCAATAAGCGAAGGAAGGTTTAAAGGTTACTTTTAGGCGAATGGAGCTAAGAAGCAGATGCTTTTAAACCAATAAACAGTTTGATCTGGTATGTGTTTTATAAAACGTAATAGTTGTAGGGGTCAGTACTCGGACAGTAGATTTCAGACTGGGGGCATAGTGTGGAGGTGATTGGGGGCAGATGAAAGCTGTATGAATTAATTTACTTGTTTTATGCCCAAAGCAAATAGCATTTTAAGGCGGGTGCTAAAATATTAGCAATTTTACAAATCAAATAAATCAAATAAAATAATAGATCTAAATATTTTTTAAAGGATTAAACATAAAGGAATAACAGTGGACCTTTAGCAGTGAAACTTTTATTTTATAAAAAACATACTGTCAGAGGTTTGAAATATCTACAAAATCAAAACGCCCAAAAACAGCGGTTATCTGCTGAGACTGATGTAATTCGATATCATCGTTCTTCACTGTTTAGCGTTCTGTTCCCTGTGGACAGTACCTTCAGAAAGTGGAGCGAAGGCTAATGAGACCTTGTTTGGGAAAGTTTAAGACCCTGTGCTCTCTAACATTTTCCATGCCCCCCCTCAGTGAAGACCATGTTAATGTGTCATCCATTGGTATACAAAAGCCTCTTGGCCAAAGATGGGAAAACGCAAGCTCATCTGTTCCCATATTCTGATTAGCTATGGTTTAAACGTTCTCTAGGCCAAGGCTTCTCAACACGGCCATCCTGGGAGCCACTGGCCTCAACAGCCTTAAGCTTTCCCTGCCTAAACACAGCTGATCCACATCATCAGCTAATTATCAAACCCAGGAGCTGGGCCGGCGTTTACAGGCCAGGAATATGTGAATGTGTGGGGTTTGGTTTGGGGTTTGAGGATGTCTTTGTCAACTCCACAAAACTCTGCCATGGACATGTAAGTGCTGTCCAATCATTTCCATCTACAGCCTGCATCGGTCAGTACACGAGAATCTCTCTCTCTCTTTTGTTGTGTGTGTGTGTGAGAGAGAGACAGAGAGAGAGAGAGAGTCTCTAGCTCAGCCCTGTCCTGGATCTCTCGTACAGAGCTGTGTGTCTGTATTGACTGTGTTTATTTTGCTGCTCAGAAAGCTTCAACACTACCATCACACACACAGCTTTACTAACCTGCCGCTCTTCAGGAGACGTGTGTGTGTGTGTGTGTGTGTGTGTGTGTGTAATTTCCTTTTCTTCATTAATCACCTTTGTTTGTGTTTGTTGATTTCTTGTTTCTCTTTGCTTTTTCACACTCACTCTTCCTCACACTCAGCCTTTTTTTCATTTTCTTTCTTCTTTCCTTAAGTCTGTCCTCCATTTAATTTTTTTTTTTTTTTTAACAAACACTATCTACCCCCCACTCCGTCTGCAGCTGCTCTCCATCTGCGTAAAGCATAGCACTGCTTTATTCCACCGTGTGGGGCTCCTGCTGGTTAATAATTTTCTGATGCTGTGGTTCTGTGAGCTGTGTGTGTTGCTCAGTGTCGGGTGGTGGGTGAAAGTTTGTGAACAGAGGAGACACTAAACAGAAGAACAAGCCACAGATACCATACGTCATCTATACATCAGCAGCTATGGGGATATACACTGGCATTTTGTCTCTGTAAAAAAAAAAAGACAAAGCAGGTTTCTCCAAAATGAACAATTCACAGTTTAAACCCATCATTTTTTTAATGCAATAGAACATTTTTACCAAGTCATTTTGGAGCACATCTACCGGTCCGTTTTTTACAGAAACTGGATTTCCTCTACACTTCAAATGAGGCAGAAAATACAAATGCCCAGTGACTAACAGTTCCTCCTCATAGTTGAGGAATTAGAGGTTTAATAAAATCAGGCTCACAGTTCCTCACTAAACCAATGGACCACGTGCTTTTCTACAGCAGCTAGACACTAACAGACACAGGTGCTGCTGGTTCCTGCTGTCACTCTCACACTGTGTCTCACTTTGTATTGGTGGCATTTTAGAAACAGATTGGCTGTCAACATTTCACTTCTGCAGATCCCCTCCTGACTGTGGGGCGGATATGGCCTGATGGACTGGGTCTGTGTCCTCCTGTGGTGTCCGCTCAGTCTGATAAGGTCAGACTACAGTAGCGGATTTCAAAGGTTCCTTCCTGCAACGATAATATTCGGCTAAATTTGGGGGTTACAAAATGATTTTACCCCAGAAAACTGTCACACTTTCAGATTAAGAGCCCCTGTCCTGGATGAACTCTGCCCAAAGCAAAATTGTTCAAATTGGTTTCTCGTGTCCTTGCCTTTTTTCCATTGACGTGAATGGGCTTTTAGACCGAGCAGACTTTACTCTCGTTAGGTCTGACCACAGCTTAAGGCTGGAATAAGAGATTTTAAATCCTTGGGCAAAAGAAGTCTCTGTAATGGAAGGCACCTTGGCACCAGAACCCTTTATTTGCCCCATCTGCCCCGAATGTTGGCCTCTTCAGCCGAGCTAATGGTTTTCAGACGGGCAGGGATGTCCGCGTGATTGTGTGTTTAGCAGGTTTTTGGCTCGGACCGATGGAGGGCCCATATCGCCACAGCGATGAGGAGCGGTGATAAACCAGGCCAGACCAGGCACGTGGCAGATGCTCAGGAAATGACTCCTGTTTTCTGCTTTCTGTTTCAGCCTGTTTCAGTAGGCAATGCAGGCTGCTGGAAGCAAGGTCATCACTGAACAGCGCTTCTTCTGATCGCTCGGTTTCTGCAGCGCTCCGACACTGAAGACACGCTCTTGGTAAGTGTTTCAGATTAAGGCTGTATTTAGTGATTGTTTTAGACTCTGGGGCAGTTTAATCAGCGTTAGCAGAGTACACAGGCTTCATTCATTGATTCTTTTACATCTATTGTCTTCCATGTTCCGTGAGAACTACTCACTCATTGATGCTTTGTGAAAGTACTCGAGGAGGGGATACACACAGGTAAACAATGCTCCTTTGATGAGATTAAAAGCTGAAAGTGCTTTCCACTGACTCCAGATAATGGCGTGCTGCAACACCTTTTCACTGATAATGGCATGATGTCATTACAGTCCAAACTGGACATTAACAAATTCAAATGATGTGCAGAGCAAATATGTTAGAGTTTGGAGATCCCACTCCTGCTTTTGCTTTTGTTAGTTTGCAGCTCATTGATTTATCATTTGATAAAGTACCGCAAACAATGTCCTGTGCAGTCCACTGAAAATGAGTGTTTTATAAGTTGTAGTTGAAGGTTGGAAACGGTGTGTGAGCCTCTGTGACTCCGCCAGCACGACTAAGGATGGCTGCCAGGGTTATCACCCTCAGTTCCTAAAAGCTTTTACAGCCCGTATAGAAATATGAAAGATGCTCGTCGAGGCCTATTCCTGGACTTCAAACAGACCACCAGGCTTTAACCAGCCGAGAGCATCTGACCTCCCACCAGCTCCGAGGAATGTATCTGTGAATAAAGGACTGAAATAGTAGCGCAGTACTCAACTTGGCCACCTGTGTGTACTTGAACTTCTAAGCCAGTGGTGTGAGTATGTACTCCACCCTGTGTGTGTGTGTGTGTGTGTTTGGGGTGGGGTTGTGGGGGGTACATTCAGCTGTCATGTTATACTCAGCCGTCTGAAGAACCTTGATGGCCCTCCGTTTGCCCTCTAGCTTCAGCTGTTCCTGCCCGATGTGAAGTTTAAACAGAGCTGCGGTGACCCTGGAATCAGAGATGAGAACATAGCAGGATTATTTATAGGGTTACATTTACACTGTCGTATGTGGCTGCCATAGGGAGCATGAACTCCAACAGTTATTTTATAGAAGAAGAAAAACATTCTTAATTTAATGGACTTTAAAGAAAAAACTGATTTTCTATTTTATTTAATCGCGATACGTTTAGAAATGACAAGGGGCAGTTAATCTCATGTGAACTGGATATTTAGATGCTCTTACACTGGGGTGACACTGACATGGAGGTGGCGCTGTCACAGTGAATCAGACACAGCAGCAGTAAACATTGGACAGTAGGTGAACACTCTATTAGACAGAGCTGCATTGCCAGTTCGTGTAGTTAGTCTCGATTAATTGCAGTTGTTTTATTTGCTCATATTTGACACTAATGTCTATATTTTCCTGTTTTAGGATCAGTGCATTTTTTGAAAAAATGAGCTTCATTATTTTACTATCAGAGCACAGCCCAGAGTTTTTAATTGAAGTAGTTTACAGGATGATTCTTTAGAAGAAATAAGTCTTCAGCTGTTACTTACTGAAATACTAACAAACCCAAGCCATAGCCGTTTACTCCTACATACAGTTACACCTCGAAAACAGAGATGATTTGAGATAATGTGAGTTACTACGTGTGCTTCTTTCTGCAGTGAACTCTGTGCAGCGTGAACCTTCGAATGAACCTTTAATCCTCCAAAGACTAAAATAGAATTAAATGAACAAGAAAAAGCACAGTTTGGATGCTGTCAGCTGCCACTTGGTGTAGTTTGAACAGTCCACTGTGACAGGCTAATTTCCTTTACATTTTAAACAACAGGATATAGGTGTGTACCAGCTGAGTCAACATATGGCACACTTTAACACAGTATTTTATGTGATGTTGGTTAAATAAAGGCACCAAGGGCTCGCTGATGTCGCTCAGTGCTCACACACCCTTATTTTATTATGAAGACAGCGCGGGTGGGTGAAGATGGTTCGGCTGGGTGTCATCTCTCTTGCTCTACCCCATTCCCCCTGGGGAGGTGACTGTTAGCTCTAACAGAGTCTCTGGCTCCAGTTTTCCTCTATGGCTGGTTCACAAGGACTGACATTTTGAAGAGACGTGCTTGTTTTAGGCTTTAACACAAGTGTATGAGTGAACTAGGGCTAGGATGACTTTATCAGACCCAAGCCTTGACATTAGGGAGCAGACTGTTGAGTGTTTGTGAAGGGGCTGAGATTGGGGTTGTGCCACACTCACTGAAGAGAGAGCGGTGTAAACCCTTCCCTGGTCTGAAGCGCTTTCTGATGCTCCCTCTGTGCTGCGGTACCAGTTTTAGGGCCAGTGACACCCTACAGATCTCGTTCAGGCAGAATGAATGAGACAAATGAAGCGGACGCTCCCCTCACAACCACAAACAAGTGCACCTGCAGGCCTCGACTGGGGCCGTGGTGCCTTGCAGGGGTTAACTCTTGCTGAGATTGTCCTTTCTGTGTACCTCTCGAGTAAGGGTCTTCAGTGACCTCCTGCCGGGACTTTCGGCTGTCAATGCTTAGGATGAGTTCAAAGTGTCCTATTCTTCTGTCCATTCCCTTTTTCTATCACTCCAGTATTCATTCAGCCGTTTCTTCTTTTATGTCCACGTTTCCACAGCCGTAATGAGCCTCTCGGTGTGTTCGGCAGACACAGTGAGGAACATGTAGACTGAGGTTATTACCGCGAGTTTAAGAAAGACTATAAACGAGGAACTTCCCACAATGCTTCAGCGAACCCGTCAGAAACAGACTAATTGATGCTGGGATCAATTGAGCTTGGACATTAATTATCAGATCTGTCAGACTCCGATTTCACCTTCAAGTTTCTCAGTCTGTCTCTCACCTTTTGTTGACGTTGGACTCCGCTCGCTGCAGTATTTACGTCCAAACCTCATTCCCCCTCCTTACTTTTATTGCCTTCAGATATTTTTCATCGCCGGGAGTGACTGAGGTCCATGAGGACACCGTGAAGACCGTGCGCTTTGTGAAGTGGATCCAGGCACTGATTAATGAAGAAGGTTTAATTCGCTTCGACAGCCTGCTTTTAACTGAATTCATTGAGACGCAGTTGGACTTGGACACAACGTTGGCGGTTGAATTTGAATAAAATCTTGATGTGATATGATCGGTGAGTGCTGTCCCTGTGGCCTGCGAGGATCCCAGTGCCAGTAACGAGGATAAACTCAACTGCGTAAACAGTACAGTCCATCAGATGAGCCCTAAATCTGGACTCCTGCCTCACTGAGGTCATAAAACACCCCTTGTAATTTTCTGAAAGAGTTATACGGCTGAACCTGTCGTGGTGGCGGCTTCTGGCACCTCTCTGGTGTGGTTTGATCATACTTGGGGGAGTTGGCTGTCGTCACTTGGTCCAGGTGGATGCTTCACACTGGTGGTGGTGGTGAAGTCGACTCCCTTAATGTCATTAATGTAAAAATGAAAGCACTTTGAAGGTCTAGAAAAGCGCTGTGTTAGTGTAACCTCATAGTCAGGGTTGGATCACATTTGATTCAGCCACAGTCACGTTCAGATGGAAAATTCTCACCGTACGGTCGCAGTTTGGTGCAGTTTTTCAAGCTGCAGTTTTTCAAGCTGCAGTCACTTTTTTTTCAAGATATTTGGAAATTGGATGCCATCCAGTCATGATTGGTTGGAATATTTGAATGTTAGTCGCATTTGTACAGAATATTTCTGGCTGAACAGTTAGGGATTGGATGGGATGGTGATCTTGGTTGAGATGGGATTGTCTCTGAATAAACATGGGTTTGGAGGCGGTTGGCTATCGATTGATTAAAACGTAGAGTTTAACCCAGATTGGTCATCTGACGTCCACAAAGAAGCTGGATTATGAGCCTTGTACTTGCTCAAAGACCGAGCTGAGTCCCTCTGGCCCTCTGGAGTCAGGGTGGGGGGCAGGGATGAGGTTTTGAGGTGCGGGGCAGGGGTGGGGGTTTTTTTGGATGGTGTGTGTAGGGGGTAGTAACCCTTTGTGAATTCAGTCAATCTAATTTGAGCTCTTCCCCCTCGAGCTCTTGTGCCGTTTCCCTGCGCCAGGAGCAGGGGGTTCACGTATCCCAGATGAAAATGGTCTTTGTCTCCTTTAATTCAATATCCTGCGCAGTAAAGCAGTCGGTGAACAAGTGGGCTCTCTGCTGAAAAAGGTGGAGGGATCTTTTTACCGACGGCGGTTTGTTGAGAGCGTCTGCCGGAAAAAACACAATCCAGAGAGATGCTGTGGAGGAAGTAAGCGCATATTTGTGTCCTGTTTCATAAGCAACCATCCTGTCCCTTCAGCCTTTGTCTGTGTGTATGTTCCACACATCATTTCTCATAATGACACTGGCTTTGTGTTTAATAAGTCTTAAAAACACACAATGAATTATATTATTTACGTCTGAGCCTTTTTGTTTTCACACTTCTCGGACTGTCAGACTGTAGTTTTGATGTGTTTAGGCGTCTAAGACCATCACTCTGGGATTTCTGCAGTTAACATGAGGTTTAAATGTGCATCCTGCTCTTTAGAATTAATTTGCAAAGTCATGTTTGCCATCTGGTGGCTCCTTCAGCCCTTAATCAGTGCAGAACGGCTCTGTGATTGGGAAGGTTAGCACGCTGGGGACAGATGAAGCAAACACACAATTAGCTGGTAGCATTAGAAGATGAAAGGGGGTGCTAAAGAGCGTCAGTTTCCTCCTGCACTGATGAATCACGTTTGATTCTTGGCAGTGTGTGCAGACTGATTAGTTTGTGTGTTTAGAGCGGGGGTCCGCCCCGAGTGAAACTAATACCCGAGAAGCAGGTGTGAAAGTCCCTTCACAGAATGCTAATAGGTCACTTAAGGGCCTTTGTTTTGATTCCCTCACCCCTGATGAACTTACTGAGATGTCAGGGCCATGCTGGAATGTGGATTGGAGCTACAGGCCACTTTTCAAGTCTCTGACAGTAGATCAAGTACACAGCTATTAATGTTACACATTAACGTAAGGATGGATAGGAATTGATTAGGGCTCGTAATAGCCCCCCGTCTGTGAGAGATGCTGAAGGCGTAGACCTGTAGGGATAGGTCTTAAATCTCTTGTTTTACACTTCAGTACTCATGGCTGGCTAGCATGAGTTACCCAGAGAAAACGGCTAAAAACCAGAGCTTCTGCCCCTCGCTCCTCACTGCTGTGCGCTCGGGGTCGGGGTGAACAGCGAGCGGCTCATTATCATTTAAAGGAACAGGTGCTGAAAGTGGGCGTTCTGTACAGGGATTCCAGAAATGTGTTTACTTATGGGAAATGGGCCAAATGAATTCCCTTAAAGAAAAAAAAAATTTTATAAATGTTTATATTATTTGTCTGGTTAAATTTTATTCTAATGATAGAGGCTGGAGTCTCTCTCTCTCTCTCTCTCTCTCTCTCTCTCTCTCTCTGTGGTAGATGGTGAAGGGCAGGAATGTGGTCGAGTCAGTCGGAGGATTTATCACACAGAAGTGTGAGCAGTGCAGATGTAGCAGCTCTGTGTAAATGGCAGTGTGTTCCAGAGGCTATTCAAGTCCTTTAGTGCTTTATTAGTATACGTCCTGCTTTACACTCACTGGATTACAGCTGATGGGGGGGAGGGGGGCAGTGCTGCCCCCGTGAATGTGATTGCTCGTGTACAATGTGTGTGCATGCTCCCAGGACACACACGTCCTGATTTTGTTGGCAAACCCGACAAAAACAGGCCAAATCCACAGGAGCAACTAAGTGACATCACAGCACTGTTTCCACAAACAGCCAACAACAGGAAGTTATTTCACTTACGGAGATGATTTACTGATGCTAGTGTCATACTTGGATAAATGACAAACTATTACATATAGTTACTATGGAGATGTGTGTGTGTGTGTGTGTGTGTGTAGTAATTATAGCAGAGGGGATCCAGGTTTCTGTAGGGTTCCTGTGAGTTTGAAGAGTGAACACAGTTGTTGAGGAGACACCACCCACCCTTTCCCCCCTCCCTCTATTTTCTCTCACACACTTTTACACTCTTCCCACCAACCATCTCTCTCTCTCTCTCTCTCTCTCTCTCTCTCTCTCTCAGGTTACGATGGCCTGGAGTTTGGGAGTTTGCACACACATCTAGAAGTCAAAGTTTCTTATTGTTGTTTAACCCCCTCCCTAACTTTCCTCCCTCCCTCCCTCCCTCCCTCCGAGTGGCTGCCTCACTCTGATTGGGCCGAGCTGCTCCGCTGGTGTGTGTTGACGCAGCTCTGTGCCGGAGGACGTGTTTCAACAGATGGTCGGGGGTTCGCGTGTGTGTGTCATCACATCGGCGAGAGAATTAGAGGAGGAAGGTCGTCCCTTCAGGAGCTGTGTGGTCCCCCAGCAGCAAGAGAACCACGAGGGAAAGACGGAGTGAGAGAGAGAGAGAGAGAGGGAGTCCCAAGCCTTCATTCCACTGCAAGACTGCACTCCTGTCTTTCAGGTACTGTCACTTACTCGCCCTCTCTCTAGTTCACTGCTGTGTTTCTGCAGACAACTCTGAGAATGAAGGCTGTCTGCTGTCTTTCAGATTTAACTCTGAGACTGTCCTTCTGTCTGTCTCTCTTTCTCTCTCCCACCTTCTCTTTGCTCTGTCTTGTTTAATTTAAGAGGAGGGAGATTTGGAGCCTAATCTTTTACTGTGTTCCAGTCGATCTAGGAGTTTGGTGGTTTCTTTTATTTACCTGTGCATTTATTTCTCTCCAAATCCGTTTTGATTTTCTTGCTAATCTTTCGTCTCTTTAGGAGGTCGTCTGTCTCTCATTTCTTGCCTTTTCCTTCTGTTTGTCTCTCTCTTATTTGTTGAAGTAGATTAGATGTTAATTTCATGTCTTTTGGACGAGCCGTGGTCAGTTTTTCTGACCTGTGTTTTTCACCTGATCAGATTCTGGCTCATCACTGACCGTCGCAGTTTTCTCTCTTGTTAATGACGTGGTGTAATGGGACCGCTCTCTTTTAGCTGATGTCTGAGTCTGTGGCTTGAGGAGTTTCTCTGTCTCAGTTGAAGTGCGCTGACACCTGCACGTCTCGGGGAACCCCTTAGCGGTGCCGTGTGCAGTTGGATCTGTGATCTAAAGTCTTCCCTGAATGTAGTGATTAGAGCAAGACATAAACAAGGACCGTGTGACTGTAGAAGTGCACTTTAATTACAAACAATATGAAGTTATTCACGTTTTTGTCAGTTACCTACAAACTGCAGAGTAGTCAGCTGTTCATGGACATGAAGTCCTTTATGAATCGTGTTCCAGGCTCCTGCTTCGTGTTTAATTTAATCTGTTCACAGCACGTCTACATTCATAGTCCTCAGTTAGAAGTTGTATTGCCATTGTGCAAAGGTTTGGGGAGCCCCTGTCAAATGACGTTCAGAAATAACAGTTTTAATGAAGCTAATGTTCATGTGCTCAGTTTGATATGAAATGTGGCTGGTGCGAATGTTGTGCCCCGTTCTGTGTTATATTTTCAAATTTACTGATGTGTAAAAACCATTAAAGAAAGAATATTATTAAAGGCCTATGTTCATTTACAAAGTCGGAGCTTGATCATTTGTTCAGGGAAAGTTTAAACACTTGTCCACCACTTACCTGGTCGTTTAAAGCCTTTCAGTCAGTTCTTTAAAAAATGCCTCGGCCAAGGGCTTGGGGACTTGCCTTTCAAAGCAGAGCCCTTTACACGGGAGGTGGGGAAGTCTAAAGAATTTGAAGCTCGCTGCAGCTATGTAGATCCACTGGAGTGAAAAATGAGACATGGCCGTGCCGCGGGAGCATGCGCGGTTATATATACGCACCGCTGCGGGCCACGGAGAGCACAGAAGGTGCCGTTGAAGGATACTGTGCAGCTGTAGATGTAATGAAAAAAGGCAGGTGCCAAAAACAGCAGAAAGGCTGCGTGACTGACGTTTGTGGCTGTTAATCAGCTGCATCTGTATCTCAGACACTTGGCCAAAAGTACCTGCCAAAACCGCAGATACACGGCTGCACTGTCAGCGGCTCCAGAACAAGTTAATTGAGTGCTGGCGATTGTGGAGGTATGAGTTTAGTAGAGTTTAAATGCTGTAATCCGTCAGGTCTGGATCTGAGCTAGTTCCGTTAGAATTCTGTGAGCTCCCTGTTCCCCAATAAATAAATAAGAAAGAAAAAAACACTGTTCGGTGCTCGTTAATTTGGGGATTCGGAGTCCACCCATCCGTACGCTGTGAAAAAAAAACTATTTGTGATATTCCTAAGTCAGAAAACATTTCCTGGTTTTGTGCTGCGATTTACGACAAGGGCATTGATTTTAGAATTGCCCCTCCCCCTGGTCTGAGTCTCTCCAATCACAGCGCTGGACCTGCATTATTGTGAGAGTGCAAAATGCAGTAAAACAGACAAACGAGCGCGGAGAAATAAGAGCACTGAGGAAAAAGAGAACGTAGAAGAAAGAGAACAGAGTGAAAACGGCTAAAAACCAGAGCTTCTGCTCCTCGCTCCTCACTGCTGTGCGCTCGGGGTCGGGGTGAACAGCGAGCGGCTCGTTATCATTTAAAGGAACAGGTGCTGAAAGCGGGCGTTCTGAACAGGGCTGTTTACACAGGGGGAGAACACTGCTGTGTGTTTAGATCCTTGTGATGTTTTGGACAAAGCAGGCCACAGACTTTTCACTAAGACCCAGAACTGTAACCCAGAACCAGGCTGGAACTTGTAGTTGGATTGTAGATGTTACTTTGCCACTGGAGCCAAGAGAAAAAGGAAGAACTCTTCATTAAAGAATGTCATTGTAGAGTTCATAAAACCAAATAATGACCAAACACTTTACTCTCCTCTCCCACGCAACCCATTACTCCTCCTGGTCCTGGGGATCAGACCGGCCACGCTGTGGTCCCACGTCCACACCTTTACGGCTGCCCCGAGTGAGAGCAGTGCTTACTGCTCGTGTGAAGATGTCTTTTCTTTACGGGGTTGTGTTTTATCACTGAAACAGAAGCCTTAATTCAACCCTTTCCTTTTCTAGTTGAAACTTTTCAGAGCACTTTCGTCATCTCCACCTCCACACACTACTGCGAAGGTAGAAATGTGTTTCTCGTTTGGTTCTCACTGCTGTCTCGGACGCTCTGAGAAAAGTGGTGTGTGATGGATGCTGTAACCTTCTGCCAGTCGGCTGCAGCGCTGAAATCTGAACGTGGCTTTTCCACTGTAATGTGCAGTAATGTGTAAACAATGGCTGCAGCTGTTGCAGATAATTTGCGATTTTTGTGTCTCGCGGCGCCAACGCAAATATTATTCCTGCAGCCTTTTAGACATCGGGAGAGTTCTCCTCAATATTGACCTCTCAGTGAGAGAGAGAGCCAGGGCAAGGTCTGCAGTAAAGTTTTATTCATGCGAGAGAACAAGTGGGATTCTCTTTCTCTCTCTCTCTCTCTCTCTCTCTCTTCCACACACACACCAGTCCGCAGTTCTCTCTCTCTCCTCCCTCTCTCTTTCCTTCCTCTCCCTCATTCTCTCTCTCTCCTTACTTTCTCTCACTCTCCTCCCTCTTTCCTTCCTCTCCCTCATTCTCTCTCTCTCACCTTACTTTCTCTCACTCTCCTCCCTCTCTTTCCTTCCTCTCCCTCATTCTCTCTCCCTCTCTCTTTCCTTTCTCTCCTTCATCCCCCCCCCCCCCCCCCCCTCTGGATTCCATTCTAAATCTTGGGCTTATTGACCATGTTCCCAGGCTTGTTTCCACAGAGTGAGACTGACCGGTACATAGATGTTTTTCCAAGTTCAGTGAGATTTCACAGTGAAGAGAGTTTACACCGTGTGCTGACGGAGCGAGAGCTGCTTGCTTCAGAATCTAAACAGTGGAGTGAGGGTAAAGGAGGAGGCCGAGTGTCAGGGTAATTTACGCTGAATGATTAAATGCCCTTTTTGGCCTTCTTTCCTGGTGCCTTTTGGTGTGTGTGAGAGTGTGTGTGTGTGAGAGAGTGTGTGAGAGAGAGGGGGAAAGAGACTGTTTTTTAGCCCCCACTAGTCTCTTTCTTTTTATGAACTGAAATGAAAAGCAGTGGTGTGTTTCTGAGCCTGGTTCTCTCTCAGTGCCCTGTCACTGGAAGAGATTGGCCGTTACTAAACGGCCTCCTTCCCTCTAACTAGTGCCATACACGCGCTGCCATTCTGTCAAACAAGTCAGCGCTGCCAGACATTTAACAGGCCGCTCACTGCAGATGTGTGGCACCAAGGGGTGGGGAAAGAGTGGACTGTTTCACTGAGGGTGTGGTGGGTTTTTTTGTTTTGTTTTTGTATTTTTATTTATTTTTTAGAACCCTGTTACACTTTAATTCCTAAATGAAGTCACATTTATAACTAATCCTATAGACAACTATGGAGCACAGGTTTGTAGCTTGTCGTTTCTGGAGTGTGTGTCTCCACTCACAGTGGGTTGGTTCTGGCCAAAGTGTAACTGAGGCAACGGGAAAATAAAAAAAAAAACAACAAAACGACTTGATCCTGTTAAAATCTATTTTATTTATAATAGCACCTCTTTATCACATTGACATTGTTCCAAAGGATTTGGCCCAGACATGCAGGCAATGAGAAAGTCCCCAAGAGTAATTATAACTGAAAGAACCACTGAGAGGTCAAAAGACTCAGGAGAAAAGACTCCACAAGGACAAACTGCTGAGAGGAACCAGGACTCCCTAAAATAAAAAACTGAAGAACCTCAAGCGGAAGGAAAGAGGCTCTTTTAAAAGAACAACAACCTGCTAGAGAAAAGACTCCCTAAATTCTTGAACTGCTGAGAGGAACCAGGACTCAGGGATCCGTCCGTGCTCCTGTGTTGTGCTGTTCGTTGGAGACGGCGGACGCAGAGAGAGGAAATCACGCCACACACACATGAGTTTATCTGGAGTTGTGCTCAATGACAGCGGTGTGTGAGGTGGTGTCTTTTTGGAGGAGGGGAGTCCGGCGATTATGTCACTGCTCGTTTATTGTTCGTGTTACCACTAGTTTATTCCAGGGCATGTGCCGAGGTCCGGCTGAAAGCGGAGAAGCATCTATCAGGATGTTTAATGGGAGGAGGTCCAGGAATGATTCATGGGAAAAGCTGTGGTCCTTAGAAGGTCCCTGCAATAGCACCACCTTGTGTTTAAGTAGCTTCTGTCCAGTGCGCAAGGGTCAGGGAAAGCAAACATCACTCCCTTCCGTCCTTGAGGGAAAAAAAGGTTCCTCCAGAGATTCCTGGAGATAATGAGTAAAGAATGAAAGTGCAGGAATGGGTAAAGAGCGATGGGAGGAGGCAGATAGAAATGGACAGAGGAACGTAACAATGGTGTTGATTCATGGATGTGACCGTTCTCGTCCTGGATGCTCATATGAGTGACTTAGTGATTCCTCAGTCAAAAACCATCAGGTGAAGTAGGTATGTCTGAGCATGGAGATCTCCAAAGTGGTGGAACTTCAGCTCTCCAGGACCAGACTGTACTTTTAGCCCAGCTCCATTGAATTTGAATTGAATTCACTGAACACACAATGTTAAGATGAACACTGTCATTCCAGGGGGGTGTTGTTTTAACTGTAAAGACAGGGAAGCGTTGGGTATAAGCTGCACTTTGACCTTCACTGATCCAGAAGCAACCGCGTCCAATCCGACAGAGGGCCCGACCATCCTCAAAACACTTTCCTCTTTTCACTCACGCTCCCTTTTCAGACGCAGACCCTCACGCAGGACGGCCTTCCTCCCCTGCCATGTTCACTCCGGCCTATGACAATCCGCTCCTCCCGCAATCTGGTTCAGATTTGAAAGAAAGAAAGGGCCACGTCTGCATCGCGTGCAATTAACTCGTCTGTCAGACTGGACCAGGGCGAGGGAGCGCACTGGAGGTGGGGGCGCCACTTTCATCCTCCGTCCCCCCCAAAATGGAGATAATAGAGAACAATCCTGGAGGGAGGGAGCAGCTGATTTAATAAAAGACAGGATTCGTCACTTTGAAGAACCTCAGTTTTTCCTTTCTTCTTCTGCTGAGGAACACGTCCAGGGCCCTCAAGATGTTCTCAGTGGATCAGCTCGACTTCAGGCATGTGGCCCACAGGGTTCTGTTCCAGATCAAACTGGCTGTGTCCAAATCTATGTTCTGGTCACTAAATTATGGACTGTTTTGTGAGACTAGAGTTCTGTAGTGATGTCCAATGACGTAAACCCTGGTGCTGAGAGCTGAAGAACATCAGCGAATACGTGTGTATTCAGTCCTCTAGCGTTGGTCCTAACGCTTGCATCAGGAGGTCAAGGAAGACAGTGTTCCACAGTGTTCTAGGACTCTAATGGTGGGAGGAACAGCCATGTTCTTTCCGTCTTCTGTTTGTCTTCACGTGTACAGAACTCTCGATCTGTTTCTCTCTCTTTTGTCCTTCTGGGTGCTGGAGTATTTCTTGGGGCTGGTCTCTGCTTGTTTTTCTTGTTTATAATAAAGTCCAAAAGGCTCACGTCGGTGCTTACGTCCAGTGAGGAGCTGAAGCGGGGATTTACAGACGCAGCGAACCATGGCGTATGTGTAGCCCATGTTAGATTTCTTAAAGAAACTTATTTTAATAAAAACCCAGTGAAACATTATGTAATTTCCTCAATAAAACACTCTCTTTTCAGTTATTAATTAATTACTTAATTGTAGTAAAGGTTTTGGGGTCGGCTGCTGACCTCTTGCTGCTTCACGTATCAATGCGTACCACACACATCCACTGGTTCAAACCAAAACTCAGGCGTCTGTTTCTGCGTGTCTTTGGCACCCAGGCCCCTGCCCTGTGTAGTTGACCTCTGCTGTGGCTTGCTCTTGAGTGGAATGCCCATAAAGCTTTCACTCGGTTTGCCTGGACTCGCCAGGGGCCGACACGCGAAGGGCAGAGCGGTCTAAACTCAGCGGCTCTGCGGTTTTCCTGTTTGGTTGCTATGGTGTGATCAATGGGGCAACAAGGGAAAGGCCGGAGACCTAAATGGAGTTTGAGCGAAATGAAATTGTATGTTTCTCATGTTGAAATGGAGATTAATAATGCTGGCAGCACGTTAGCTCAGGCCAGTTTGATTGATAGCTGTTTTACAGCACAGACCAAGCACACTGGGGAAAAACTGAGAGGCACTTAGGAGTTTATTATTGATCGCCGAGCCGAACCAGCGCCTGGAAGGGAGGGTTGGAGGCGAGTGTTTATTCACGGAGCGCTCAGAGACGTGTTTGCTGTGCTGGCATGGATTCAGTCAAATATGTAATGTTTGGCTGTGCAGCCCAAGTCCAGATGAATCTGATGATTAAGACGATCATAGCGTCTGCGTAGGCGGAGACTTAAATACAGGTGCCATTTCAAGTGGAGGCCACAGAGGCCCTGATTTAATTTAATTGCAAATGACATGATCGCAGGCTTAATGGAAAAGCCACACACGTTTTTGCCACTTGCAATGGAAAGAAGAGCCGCTCTGGGTGCACATTATAGGTGCTTTCTCTCTCTCTCTCCTCTCACACACACACATTCTGTCTCCTTTCTCTCTCACTCTTTTTTTTCTCTCTCTCTCTCTCCCTCTACCCCCATCCCCCACATAGTAGTTTCCAATTAGTAAACCAGCAAAATATGTAATTTGACCAAAGACAAACATTTACACTGTGGACATAAGCAGTTTTTGCTGACCCTGTCTTTATTTTGCTCTTCTAAAGCTGTCCATTGCAGCGGTGAGAGAAACCCGAGGTGTGACAGATGGGGGTCAGCGATGGCTCTTCTCCTTTTCTGCTCCATTCTTGCTTTTCCTTTCGCTCCTGTCTGCACATGCTCTGCATTCTGAGAGTGTACCGTTTCACGGTGGCGCACACATGCCCCAGCCATGGGGGTGAGAGGGGCTGCTGACAGAGACCTCCACCCTCTTTGCTAGATGCAGAGTGAAATTCCTGCTCCAAAAATGCCCCCGAGAGGCTTTTACTTTGCTGTGCTTCTGAGGAGGGGTGTGTCGACTGGATCCACACGAGGGGACAACGCTGTGAGAGTTTTGTTGTGGACCAAAAGGATCAAGAAAGAGGAGAGAAGAGTCTTCACACTTCAGTTCTTGGGGTGTTACATGTTCCAAATGGTTCCCCTGGACTTCTGAAAGGTCTTGGGTAGTTTCTGAGCTCCTGCATTGTGGGAAAGTACAGCTTTTACTACAGTGTGTGCGCGCGCTACTGTACCCCTCTTTTGGGATATGTGACTTTCCCCAGTGCACTTCAGCTGCTTGAGAACTGTTTCTACAAACCCCTCTCATTTCTGAACAGTGGAATTTTATACTGTTAGACAGTGAAGTCATGAGGCTTATTCTCCACTGGTCCATCTATTTTTATTTGGAGTTTGAGCCCAATTCACTCAGGCCCACCTCATTACAATAGCAATGGGCTGTTGATCCCTGTAATCCTTTTTCCCGTCCTCATGCCTGCGGTTAGGAGTTATTATACTGAGCTTCATTTTATCATCGTTAAATCAGGCAAAAGATCCCCTGCCGCAAAACACTCTCAAGAACACAAACTACTTAGACAAGCGTGACATGTTAACAAAGGCCTCCATTTTCAGCGCCACGTCAAAACAGCGCAGCACCCTTTAAACAAATCCGGCCCAGAGGGGGGTTCATTAATCATTAGAGGATCTGCATGGGTCATTACGCGTGTAAACTCCCTCAGCGGAGTCTTCTCACTGGCCCGCAGCCGTGAATAATGAGCCTGAGAGGACACCAAAGCTCCAGAGATCTGTGTGACTCAGCTGTGGGTTCCACCTCAAGCTCCACGCCAGGGCTTTCTTTTCTTCTCCGCCTTCGCTCAAAACCGACGTGGATTGATGTCTGAGGCCTTGTGCCGTTGCCATGTTTCTCGAGTCGGAGTGCAGCGAGTGAAACCTGGGATTACCGAAGTGGCGAGATTACTGGAGCTCAAGCCCAAAATCCCCTCACCCCTCTACGTTTGCACTGATTTCATGGAAAGTCAGCAGTTTATTTTTCGTGAACAACTGCCTCAGTGGAAACTCACTGAAGCAGGTTTTTGAAGCTTTTTTGTGGTGTGTTAATAACGCATCTTCAAACTTTGGCAAATTCAGCAGTGCGTGAAAACTCTGCACTTGGCAACCCACAGTGTAGTAGAGGAGTTTGAGTTGGCGAAGGCAAGCAAGAGAGAAGTGCTGTATCCTCTGCAGCTTTTTAGATCAGAGTCGTCTCTTGGACAGAAGACTGCATGTTGACGTCTGGGCGGAAATGTCGTGTTTATTCTAAAGCTGTTGCGCTTTTTCCCAGAGTGATTTATCTTTCACATGGAGAGTGGGAACAGTGCATCATGGGAAATCTCCTTTGAGAGGCTAAAACAAAAAAACGTGGCCCACGCCGTAATGAAGTAATAAGGAAACATTTGTTGTGGCTGTGATTAATTTTTCATCTTCTCTGTCAAAAACACCCATAAAACATCCCCCTCCAGTTTCTGCTCCACTGTTATTTGTCATGGTCTCTGATGATCAAAGGCTCAGTTTTTGACAGGTCCCTTTTGCCTTTTTCACTCCTCTTCCTGTCTTTCGTCTTTCGGGATCTGTTTTTCCTGCTTCCATCGTTAACGCTGCGCTCCTGGAAGCCTCTTAAATCGATGCTGGGAGACCTCCCACCTGAGAGGCGTCTGCGAGGGGACGCCTTGCCTCTCAGCAGCTTCAGCTGGAGCTTGAAAGGGAAAAGCATCAGAAAGAATCTTCAGGAGGTTGAACGAGATGGTTGCCAGGTTTGAACAAAGAGAATTCCTTTATTACCCTTACCTGGCAACCCCAGTGTGTTTCAGCAGAATTTAAAAAAAAAAAAAAAAAAAAAAAAAAAAATAAGCCAGAGAAGGTTCTAAAGTGGAATGTTTGATTAAATATGGACGATACATTTAGAATTTTTATAAAATTAAAAAATAAATTGCTACTGCTTTAGGCTGGACCTGTAAAATCTAGTGTACAGTTAATATTGTACATAAGTTCCTATGTTTATGCATTTATTAAAACACCATTTTGCAAAATTTTACATTGAACATTTTTAATTTTTGTAAATTTTTGTAATTTGGCCCTGAAATGAATAGATATTGTATAGATTTCTGGGTCTACATTTTTTCTGTCGTTCATTGGCCTTCATGGGTCGTCTACGTCTTTTGCGAACTCCCATTCCCATTTAATTTCCTATTATTAAGGTTTCTGGCCTGTGACTCATTATAAAGACTTTGGGGAAATGTGCAGCCTCTGGTTCCTGTCAGCACCGCTGTAAAGAAGTCAGAGTCTGCAAGTGTCTCCACAATAAACCACTCCATGTTGAACCACTCTAAACGACTTGGTTTACATCTCAACCACTCATTTATGTAGAAAATGAAGAATAAGCTCAGCCTGTGGTTTTCAGGTGTGTGGGGCAGGTCTGAGCTCCAGGAGCAGAGGGCTAATCTCTTCCAAAGCAAGGAGGAGCTGAAAGGAATTTGCTTAGCTCTGGGTTTTTGGGCCACGTGTATGAGCCCCGCTAGCCACTAGCTCCCACACTGATGGAGATGCTACATTCGGTAGATGGATGATTTCCTGAACGTAGAGCCTAATGCCTCCTGGTTCCTTCCACTGCTATAAAACCTCCAACCTGCTGCTGTTAGATTTAGCGTATATGACTTCTGAGGCAGCTGGGGCCTCACTGCCATGGGTAATGATGTATTATGGAAAATCATAAAAAAACTCCAAGGTCCCTTATTCCACCCCTCCACAGCTCTCCCCACCCATGGGCTCTCTCAGTTATGAAGGCTAGTGCAGACCCTGGGATTTAGCATGGGGATTAGCATGGTTTTTAGCTGGGTTTAAAGGTGTGAGAGGGGGCTCTGCAGCTGGAGCTTGGGTTGATTGGTGTCAGCTGCAGTCTCTGGTGCAGGTCTCTGTGGCTATTTTGGCCCAGTGTCACCAGAGACATGTTGTTAATGGGAGTTGGAGTGAAATTATGGCCATGGATAGCTTCTGCTAACTACTGCTTTCTGGTTGCCCTAGGTTCTGCTTGCTCAGCGTGCAAAATATCCCAAAGGAAGCTAAGGCGTGTTTGGTACAATGCTAGTTTCCTTTGTTTTAATTTTGCTGTAGCTCTGGATAGCGCCATATCAGGAATATAACATTTTTATGAACCGCCATTTTATCATCATAACACAGGAGTGCAATGAAATTTTGAAACTGCATTTAACCTACAGAAACACACACACACACGAATTGCCTGTCCTAAGCCCTAAGGCGCATTAGACATGGATGTTGAGGGAGGAGACAGTGCTGTTTTCTCTCCCCTCTCCCCATTTTTCATAAATCTGAGGCGAGGGGAAAATTCCTCACAGTGAGCTGTGCAGCTTTGCCATGTTCCTTGAAATCAGCGGAGCATCTTGTGTGTTTTAATAATTTTCCCAGAAGTTCATGCCCCCAAATACACTCTTTCTTTCTCTCTCTCTCTCACACACACACACACACAGTTCCCACAAGACCACCTGGTGCCACAGCGAGCAGGACTTTGAAGTCTGGGAAAGAGTGGGATTAATTTAATTATATATTTACATGCATTCGTAATTAACGAAGGGGGCCCTGGCAGGTTTGCCGTCTCCAAAGCTCCGTTTCAGTCTCTCAATTTCAGCGGAGGATTAACATGGGGTTTGTTCTCACTGTTTTCCCAAAGTCACTTGCTGCCATTCCCTTAAACCACTATCCTAAGTGCATTTAAATAGTTGACTGTAATCAAATCACACCCCCATCGTAGCCCCTGCACTGCTGTGTGCGAGGGGTAAATGCTAACAACTTTTTAGCTAAATATAGTTGCGGCTTCGCTAAGTGAGGTAAGTTTCGGCTTGGCTGTGAACACGCAGCTAAGATGGAGCGGGCAGAGTAGTTCCTGCGTGTGTGTATTTAAAGCTAAAATCACAGCAGTGCATTTGAAAAAGCTTGTGCTATTTTTGTCCTGACTGGTATTTGGTGATCGTCCCATCGCTTGCTGTTTCAGCCAATTTCAAAACCACCACATAGTTCAACTCGGGCCGGAGATGTTCATTTTCCTGTGGGTTCAGACAACCTGAACAGGGTACGTGTGCTAGCATTTTTGCACAGGCCAGACTGTCGACAGGCCACTGGCATCTCTCGCGTTCGATTCGATCTTAGAGGCTGCCTCAGCTCTTCCAGGAGCTTGATAACAGCTTGGTTTTGGGATGAGCTTTGGTGTACCCACATAGCAAGACAAACACTCTGGATCCTCACAAACAAGCCAAGCTTTGGGGAGGAAAAACAAGGCTGAAATGTCCCGTGTCTTTGGGATTTTCCAAACATGCTGCCTTGGTTAGGTTTTGGATCTTTGCGAATGTTCCGCTTCCAGTCATTACATTTTCCCAAACTCCAGTGGACAAAGACATCCACTCCTGTCTTGTTAGGACTACTCTGTATCCCGTCCTCCGCTATTGGGATATTGGATGCTACAATGCTAATATCACCAACGTTGCCACTGACCAGGCTTTGTCCAGATGGCTATCTGTGGGCTATTATTCAAATTTTAATTCAGGCATTCATGTTTATTATGTGACGTGTTAGAGGCAAAGCAAGTTTATTTATAGAGAACCTTTCGTACACAATGGCAATTCAAAATGCTTTACAGAAAAATTACAGTAGAATTTTAAAAAGTAAAAGAAAATAAAAACAATTAGAAAATATAAATTAGAATTAAATTATATGATTAAAAAATGATTTTTAGAGGCTATAACACACTTTGACCACACGAGCCTCCTTTGGCTACACGTCCTGCAAGTGTCCACAGGTAAACCCCTGCATTTTGTGTCTGAGTGTAGTCTGAGCTGCTTTACGCACACAAACTAATTATGGAAATCAATCCCAAAACCTGTAGTTCTTCTTCATTTCGTTAGCACGCTAACTCGTATAATTACGAAACGCCGTGTACTCCCTCCTCTTGATTTAGTATTGGAAAAAGAAAGGTCCACAAAGCTGCGGAAGAGCCTTAAGAACCATTTGGCCCTGCTGTGGAAAGGGGCCAGGGACGGTCACCTTTCCGGTACGTGTTAGCTTGTCCATATGGTGCAGCCCTATTGGCCACAACTAGCACAGGATAATGTGCAGTCCTGAGCGTGAATGTTTTAACCGGCTTGGCTTTCAGCTTACTTTTACACACACTGCCTTGCTGTTGAGTGGTGCCTGTTTCTCGCTGCCTGCAAGAGTCAGAGTTAGAAGCATCAGTGCCCTGCCTTTCATTATATATGAGAAGAGTAATGGAAAGTGCCGGTTTTTCATCTTCTCAATGTGTGGGAATGAAAGTGTGGGGCTGTTGAAATTCCCAGTCGCTCTGCTGAGGTGTGTGGTATGTCATTAGAGAAAGGCAACGTGTCCACAGCGAGTCTTGTGTGTGTGTGTGTGTGTGTGTGTGTGTGTGCACCATTCTCTCCACAGTGATTAAGCCAAATGACCTAGTGGACCGAGAACAAAGTGAAACCACTTCAGTGGGCTGGCACATTCCTGCTCTCACCACATAATCAACACTTGAGCCCACCAGTGAAAGAGTGAAAGAGCAGCCCACAGAGCTTTGCTTCTGCTCAGCCAGAGGAGAAACCAGTGTATCTGGATGCTCTGCGTGTAGCAGGCCTCAGTCAAAGTCTTCTGAGGCTGGTCTGGCTCATATTTCTTCACTGGTTTGGACAGTAATGTGCTAACAGTGGTCACCGAGTTTGCAGAGTCCTCCTAAGCCTACACTGTTTTCCTTCTGTTGAAGCTAAGATGGATGTTGAAATGGGCTCAGAGTAGTGGAGGGTTATTACAGATGTCTGACTTGATGGCAGGTGCTCTCCACTGCATGTGCACTTTAATTTTGGGATCTGGAGCCCACCAACTCTCAAACTGTGAAACAAGACCACCCACTCTGTGTTCTAGTCAAAAACGGCTAAAAACCAGAGCTTCTGCTCCTCACTGCCGTGCGCTCGGGGTCTGGGCGAACAGCGAGCGGCTCATTATCATTTAAAGGAGCTGAACGCTGGCGTTCTGAACTGGGCTTTTTACACACTGCTTTGGTGTGAGGTTCCTGTTTGATGTGGTGGCATTTAGGTGGCCACAAATTTTTCTTAACAGTAAAGAAATGGAAAAAAACATAAGACACAGGCTGTACACTGCCCTTTTAAAGGAGTTTCGCTGTATAGCCTCAGCTCATGTATAATTTTTTCAGGAAATTGAATTGCTTTTTATAATTCAGACTTTCCCAAAATAATGTGTAAATTCAGATGTGTGCCACTTCAGTCCCATAACGTGAACATAGTCCAAGTGTGTGGTTTGAGGGCTGTTACCACACGCAGCAGCGGTAGCCCAGTCCTGCCAAGAAGCTTTCTGCTATTGTCTGTGATAGCGCAGAGTGGTCAGAAACACAGCTGCGTGGTTTAGAGGAAGGCTGCGTGCCTCTGAATGCGCTATTATTTATGAGAGAGGAAAATAGCAGGGGGGAGGGGTCCAGAAAATATAACATAATCATGGAAGTAAAGATTTTGGATTGCAGCGAAGGACCCTTGTCCTGTCCTCCCATTAATCTGAAAATTGCCCCCTCATTTTCGCCAGGGGCTCTGTTCTGGCAGCTGGTTGGCCGTCGCTGAAAGCTGACATAGTAGCCTTTTTGTTTTTCTCCTTTGAACCTCCAAGACCTTTCTTCTCCCTCCATCCTCAATATTATTCCCAGAGCTTAGCCCTGATTAATACAGTAGAGGCTAATTTACTGGGTCATTTGCTCTAATCCCTTAAAACAATAAGTGGCGAGAGACGATGCTCTCTCTGCTGCTCTGCTGTGGTCCAGAAGAAAGCGTGTTCCTGTGTTCCTCTTTAATGCAGTGAGTCCACAGAAGGCACGGCTCAGAGCAGATGTGCACGGCAAGGGAGGGTAAAACAAGTCAAGGGCAAGAACCAGAGATTAACGGCAGCCTTTGAATTACTGGATGGTAGATGTATCTGATCATATTTTAACAGCGTTATGATGTATTTACATTGACCAGGACTTTAGCGCTGGGGTCTGCACCATTAGAGGATACAGCCTGCTGTTCTGGAAATAACGTAAATTCAGTTTTTTCAGGGCTACCTAAATCAGAAAATGCATGCACAGAATTGCCCCGCCCCCTCGTCTGAATCTGTCCAATCACAGCGCGTTTATGTGAGAGCACAAAGACGAGGTTAAACTCAGCAAAACAGACACAACGAGCGCGGAGAAATAAGAGCACTGAGTAAAAACGGAGAAGAAAGAGAACAGAGCGAAAACGGCTAAAAACCAGAGCTTCTGCTCCTCGCTCCTCACTGCTGTGCGCTCGGAAGGAAGGAACAGGTGCTGAAAGCGGGCGTTCTGAACAGGGCTGTTTACACAGGGGGAGAACACTGCTGTGGGGCTTGATCCTCGTCACAGACTTTTCATTAACTGTGTTCACTTGTGGATAAGGGGATAAGTACGTCACCTTTTTAGAGTGTGTGTGGTGCAGTGAGCTTCGAGTAAAAAAAAATCCAATCTACTGGAGTGTTTCTCTAAGAGGGATATCATTTTAGATGAATATAATTTGGAGAAATATTACTGAATAATTGTGTAATGAACTGCTTAATAGACATCTTCATGTAACACAGAAAACGATTGTCACGTTTCACAACGACATGTCACCTGTATGACTTTAAGGAGTCACCTGCCTGGCGTTTGGCACCGAACACTTAGCAGCATGGAGTCTACTTTCCACTTAGCTTTTGCACATTAGACCATTAATATTCATCTTTCAGAGAGCTCAGCCCCCAGGATTCCTGACTGGAATTTTCATTACAGCTTTCAGAGACTGCTCTTCAGACTTCGCCCCAGGGCTGAACACGCTGAAGCCCAGCAGCTTGGCCTTGTTTCTCCGTGACTCGCCACTGTGTGCAGCCCCTCCGTGGGATCAGCTCATTTCAGAACAATATAGCACTTGTTTGTTCAGCTCCTTTAAAGCTCTGCTGGCGTTCTGGTCGAGTGGATGGTTACGGCCCAAACGTTTGCGTAACGGTTTCTCCCGAGCCTTAGAGGTGCTGCCTCCAGCCGGACACTGAATAAAACACAGCGTTCTTCTAATGACCGCAACAGTGGAGGAGGTGGAGGAGCTTCTGCTGCTCATGGAAAGGCGTTTGCTTTCGCCCCACAGTGGGTCAGCGCAGGGCACTCGCGTCAGTGTGTGGCGGAGCGGAGACGCACTCCGTCGCCAGGTTTTTTCTTTTTTCCTACAATAATGAGGGTAATTAAAACCAGGCTGTAATTCCTGGCCCTCCATCCCTCCCTCCGTCCCTGCATCCATCCATCCAGAGCAGAAAATAGAAGAGCTATTTCGGACCTACCATTTTCTAAAATTGCGTTGCTGAAAGGAAGATGTGGGTGTCATTCTGGAGTCAGAGCCCTGGGGTGAATTTAAGGCCTGCCAACAAACAAAGCTCATTATCTGATCTGCGTTTCAGTGCGTTCCTCTTAATGCAGATTTTACTGGATGGTGGGATACAGTTGTGTTGCTAGAAGTGTATCTGGTGTCGGCTTATCACTACAATGTGAGCTGGCAGTGGTTGAAATATGCAAATACGTTTGATTCCTAACGTTTCTGAGTGGTTTGATGGTTGGGAACGGCAGCGTGTCTCAGGTCTGGGGCTAAGGAGTTTGAGACGAATTTAAAATCAAATGTTTAAATCCATACCTTCAAGGAATCAGCCGTTAAAGGAAATCTTTTTCAGTTTTTTGTGGAAAAACACTAAATGCCTTTGGTTTGTGTTGATTGATTCAAATCTTGATGCCTAAATTAACCCAAAGGTGTAGTGTGAATTGGGCCAAAGCTTTAATTACAGTGAGACAGATTCAAATGCTCTGATTGGCTGAGCGGTCCACTTTGGAGAGCCAAGCGATGGTATGGAGAGAGTGGACTTAGACTCAGGATGAGTCATCATCAGCAGTGTGTGTGTGTGTGTGTGTCTGAAACTTGTGTCTGGACCCTGCCACCCCTACACCCAGGGGTTTGTCTAAACAGAGCCAGTGTTTGCACAGCACCGTTGGGGAGACTTTTCTGGCTGGCCCGCGAGCTGCCTGTCAGAACTCTGCTCTGTCCAAAAAAGCACTTACAGCTCCATCTGAGAAACAGCTTATCAACAGAGCAACTACCCTCTCACTGACACAAGCACTTAATACTTTAAATCCTCAGGATTCTAGGCTTTTTATTCAGTTATTGATCTTGAACCTTATTAAGCACTGACTGTAATGAATTATTAATGTGTAGTGTGTAAAAGCCCAAGCCTTCCATGAAATGCACAAAATAATTGCTATTGCTATGTGTAATGATTGTGATAGACTTTGCAGGTTTTAAGAACACATTGTTGCACCACGCTGAGTGACTGTGGGTCCAGTGCATGTGAACATTAATGTGTGTATCTGGTGCCCACCAACAGTCAGTTTCCTGTTCGGACGGGATCCGTTTTCCCTGGGGAGCTGAGTAATGTCATTTTTCCACAAGATGTCAGTAACGTTTATGATCAGAAATCTCGGTGAAAATAACAGGGATGGGAGCGGCCACACACACTGCAGTCAGTGTGGATCAGACACAGCAGAGCTACTGGAGTTTTTAGACTGTCACAACTGTTCTGAGATCAGCCCTCCCACCAAAAACACACAGCCCTCAGCGACTTTATCTTCTAGTCCTTCACAACAGATAACGGGCGAGAAGGTGGCACACACTTTTCCTTCACACAGTTTATTACAACCGAGATTGTAAGCCATTTACTGGTAACGACACACGGTCACAACACGTATGGAGGCTAGCGGTGTGGTCAGAACATACCTACAGTTCGTTTTGTGGATTTGAGTGTGGTTTTGAACTTTTACTTGAACCTTGTCTTTCACTAAACTCCAGCTCCTCCACTCTCAAGAAAAACAGCAAAAAACTCCTCCGTGACATGACGCAGTATTCCCCCACATTTCAGTTCGGACGGGATTAATAACCTGGGGTTATTTTTACTGCTCGTTTTACAGCAGTCTCAGGAATCTTTCCTGAAACGGGAGCGCGCACTCCGGAAAAATGACTGAGATGGTGTATTTGGATGGGATTAAAACTACGGAGCTACTCTGTTAATAAATACTTTACCCTTTTGTCCCACACGTAAAACTAATCCCATCCGAATAGGGCTTTAGTCTGTACAGTCACAGCACTGTGTGAGAGCACAGAGACGAGGTTAAACGCAGCTACACGGACACCAGGGACGAGGAGTTGTAAGAACACAGAGCAAAAACAGAAAAAACGTTCAGAGAAAGCACCTCAGTGCTGTGCGCTCGGGTCGGGTTCAGCTCATTACCATGTAAAGGAACTGTTTAGACAGAGGAGAATGCTGCTGTGGTGTTTGATCCTTGTGGTACATTGACCAAAGCAAGTCACAGGCATTTCATTAAGAGCTGTGTTCACTTGGAGAAGGGTGATGGGGGGGGGGGGGGGACAGATGCATGGAAGGTTTTAAAAGTATGGCTCGGTTTATTATGAATTCTTGTGTATTATTTGCTGTCCATCAGCCAGAGAGAGAAAAATGAGCCGGAATGTCTCCCGCCATTTTCCTCAGGGTCCTATTCAGTGCCATTGTCAAGGTTTGAGGGTCGGCAGAGCTGGTCAGGATGTGTACGGCTGAGTGTGTTAGTTGGGGGAAGATGTATGTGTGAGATGTAGGGGAGGCTCAGGTGTGTAAAGACCCATTTGTTTCAGCTCATTGGTTCTGGACAAAGGGGGCCCACAGGCAGTGTGCTGCACAGTAAGGTGTTCACACTAATGACTTTCACTAATAAAGTCCACTTTGGCTTTTCTGTTTTTCCTTTGGGGAGTTCACTCCTGTCCAAAAATACAGTGTAGTCCAGAGCTGGTTTTAACCGTGACGGGGAAAATATACGTTTGCTTCAGTTGCGCAATGAAATGAACTGTCTATGTACTGAATACGTAATTCAGAAATAATGTTCTGCGCTGAGCTTTGTGTGACATGATATTGTCACCCGTTCAAGTAACGTTTAACCCTTTGATACCGTCATGACGTGACGAAACGTAAATCATTTTTACTGATAATTATGCCAAAAAAACGTATTGTATTTGGACCCAAATCTACTATTAATGAAGTTATATTATTTAGCTGTTAACATTACTGGGACTACAGTAACGAGATAAACATTGGATCACAGAAATAACACCACTGGCCCTGAAAGTCCCACAATGCATTCAACCTCACTGGTCAAGTGTAGCCTAACACGCAGAAGAATGCGCAGCGCATGGTCAGTTGTGGCTGAGCTGGATGGTCTTTGTGGTCTTCACTTACCCCTCTCCCCAGTGAGTGTTGAGGGCAGTCGAGGGGTTAATGTAGCGGAACCCCCTCTCTGTGTCCAAATGGCCTCTGTTCCTCACATCCCACCAGGGGTCACCACACCCAGGCTTTTTGAGTGACAGCCTGACTGTGGGCTTTGATTGGCTGGCTGTGAGCAGAAGCAGAGGGCAGTGGCCAATCAGAACGCTCCTCCCGTGTTGGGACAGATGAAAGTAGAGCTGGAGGGAATGCACTGGTTTTGAGGGGTAGGTGTCTGTGGACAGTAGAGAGAGAGAGAGAGAGAAGTATGAGACCACTTTAAGTGCTGTACAGGTAGGATTTAAAAGCCTTGGAATTAGCTCTGACTTGTGCTTTTATTAACATTGTTCTCTTTTTGCCAATAATTTGTCATTGGTTAAAGCCTTTTCAACACATTTTTTTCTCAGCTCGACTTTGCAGTGCGCTGGGTGTTTAAAGAGCCTGTCAGCCGCTTTTGTAATTGCACATTTACAGTGGTCGGCTTTAGAGGTTCTGCCCTTTACTTGGTGAATGTTTAAGTGCAGAGTGTAAATGATTGATCAGGTGAGAGTTTGCTGAAGTGTTGTAGCTGGAGTTGTCGTTTATTTTTTGGCTTAAAGAGCAGCGGAGGGTCTTTAGGTCCGTTATGTGTCTCTGAGTCATAGGAACATTTGTTTTCATTTATTTTTCCTGAATCTGTCGCTGTCTTACACTCTCTCGTGATTCTCATAAATGTAGGAACATCACTGCTGTGTGGACAGAGCAAAAAAAGTCAAAGAAATGTACAAAATTAGAGAGACAAGGTTTTATTTGTCTGGTATTGACCATATGTCGTCTTTTGTGTCTTTTTCAGATTTCTGGTTGAAGTTCCAGCGGCCCGAGAGCAGCAGTGAGTGTGTGTTTTTGAGTGCATGTGTGTGAGATGACGAAGTGTATCAGTGTGGCCTGGCTCCTGGCCTTGGCCCTGGTCCCTCCTCTGGTCTCAGGCTATACCACCAGGGGTCAGGGCCTGAGGGGCCGTGTCCAGCGAGATCGCCGGAACATCCGCCCAAACATCATCCTCATCATGACGGACGACCAGGATGTGGAGCTGGGTGAGTGAGTCTTAACCCTAAAAGTGTGTTCTCTGGAGGGGTGGAGCTTGGTGTGTAGGGCCTTTAGCGCGAGTGAAGTTGATTCAAAACTAATCACCTGACCTCACTAATAATCTCACGGCTGAATACTATTGGTCCTTTTCTGCAGCAGGAGTTGGTGATAGAGTATATTAGAGAAGCGGGCTTGGGACAGAAAGGGTGTCAGTTCAGTACCCTAAACCAGCAGGAAAAAAAAAGCACTGTCTCCTCCCTTAACCTCCACAGCTGAAGTGCCTTTGAGCAAGGCACTTAACCCCCAGCTACTCCCTCTGTGCTGGGATGGCTCTCCATCGCTCCGGGTGTATGAGTGTGTCTACTGGGCCTCATACACGTGTGTGTGTGTGTGTGTGTGTGTGTGTGTGTGTGTTTTTCGACGGTCACTAATGGGTTAAATACAAAGGCACAAAATTGCAATGACATTTTAAAAGTATGTTTTACTAATTTGTTTTACACAAAGAGGGTGAAAACCACCACAAGATGAAGGATCTGTCTAGAGACCAGTGTAAAAGACATGTTATAAAGAGAAGCAGGAGACAACAGACGTGGCTTTTTCGCATTTGCCTTGAGTTAAGTCTTTGGAGACAGTGGAGGACACTAGTATTAAGTTACTTTTATTATACAGCAGTGTGGGTCAGGTCTGATGTGCTGGTTAGCCATTTCCGCTGCCTTGTCACTCTCCTCCTGAAGTGCACTCATTTTCATGCAAGTTGTTCATTACTAACTGAAGGCAGCCAGGAAAATATGATTTAGGATTTGAGAGTGGAGGCCAGTGGCCGTAGCTGGAGCGTGTGTGTGTGTGTGTGTGTGTGTGTGTGTGTGTGTGTGTGTGTGTGTGTGTTTGTTTGTTTTGATTAAACCATCAAAAGATTCTGACAAAGGCCTGATGTGAGTTTGGAGCCAAAGAGCCATCATCATCATCACCGGACTTCTCACTTTTATCAAGTAGCAATCGGCGAGTCTCGATCTCAGCCGGTCGCGTCGAGCAGCCGCCAGCCATTTTACATGTTAATCTCCCGCGAGTGGAAAGGGCCTCAGTGGAACGTCTGCGAGACTCGAGGCTCAAGGCGTTTAGTCATGCCACCGCAGACACTCAGTGTGTCGCCACAATGTGTGTAACACTCTCCACCAACGGCTCGAGCTGCATGAGTGTCCCCAGTGACGCTTCCTCAGATAGTTGGACCCTTATGAGACTGTTAAGTTATTTGAGAGCTTTGAACTTGATGAACCTATACACCACAGAGCTGAGGCTGGAGATTTGGACTTCTTTCCACAACATTGCGTACGAGTAATAAGACAAGTAATGATATGGCTATTTAGGGGTAGACATTGCACATATTTTTATGGACCTATGCGTCATTTTCTATTCATTTTAAAGGTTTAATGTGCTGTTTTTATCATCGAGTCGTATTTTATGTGCCCTACGGCTGTTGTTTTTGGTTGAGAATATTCAAATCGAAGTTGCCAGACTTTGACTGTTGTTCTGTGCCTGTCGTAATGGAAGAGTTTTTTGTGGCTTATACTAAGTGTGAGGTACTGTGTGAATTTACAAATTAAGGTTATTAAACAACATACAAAGTTATTAATAACCATTAAACCTCATTAAAACAACTTGTGTTGGCAAGAGAGAAAGCTTTCTGTTAATACGTATCGATATGACCGCTCGCTAGCACAGACTGACGGATACAATGATGTTGTTTCAGAACACTTCAGTAAAACATGATGATTTTTTTTTACTGCGTTTCCCAACAGGCTCTTTGCAGGTCATGAACAAAACCCGCAAGATCATGGAGGATGGGGGCACCAGCTTCACCAATGCTTTTGTGACCACACCCATGTGCTGCCCGTCCCGGTCGTCTATGCTGACGGGGAAATACGTCCACAACCACAACACGTACACCAACAACGAGAACTGCTCCTCGCCTTCGTGGCAGGTTCAGCACGAGCCTCGCTCTTTTGCTGTTTACCTCAACAACACGGGCTACAGGACGGGTATGAGTCCTCCTAATCCCTAATACGGTGTTCTACATGAGCAGCACGTCATTCCCTCAGTTATGAGGACTCTGCACTAGGCCACTATTATGAATCAGATTGGTGCTTTTCACCAGTGACACAGTGTTGCTTTGTTTTCCGGGTTTATGCCATAAAAGCATAATTTTATGATCGTTTAATCTGCATTGTTTATAGCAAGTGTCTTATTTACACTTTAAATATAGGCTTTTTAGGCCCTGTCTCTGATCTCTGAGGCTTTACCATCTTAGTAAAATCTCAATGCAGTTCCAGTTCACATTCACTCCTGATAAAGTAACTGTACACTAGTAGGACACTGTTGTGCTGAAGCTAAACCCCTCCGAGTCCAGTAGCCTAACTCTGTCTGAGCGCTCCAGCTGATCTACAATTACCTTTCTGAACTGACTGGCCGCTCGCCCAGCTGTTGGGAAAGATGTTTGAACTCGGCCAAAAAACAGAGACGTGCACTGATATGTAAGCAGATGTTTTTAAAAGTGCTTTTAGAGCAGGCCACAGTCAGATATAGTGGATCATCTCAAGATGGAGGTGTCAGGAGATTGATCTTTATTTACCACTGCATTTCAGAGGCTCCCTGCTTCTTAAAGGGTTTGTGCTTTGGAACTGAAAACTGAGATCTGGTTTTTAAAAACTGTTTTGTTGCTGGACATTTGTCTTTAAGCTTCTTATAATGTTCTTCAGGAAGGAGCCAGGTTTGCAGCTTTATTCTGTACTTCCTTAAGAAGTTATTCAGAAAGAATGATGTTTTGGGATCCATAAAGATGACAGATATGTCTGGCTTTCTGGTGGTTCTTCATCTTTGTTACTCACAGCTTTCTTTTGTATAAATTACTGAAAATAAATCAGATCATAGTGATGTTCATGGTTCATCTTCTGGTTCCTGACAGCAGCCCTTAGGAGGGTTCTTTAGCTTTGAATAGATGACCCTTTACTGAAAAGTTCTTAAGTGTTCTTCGGGCTTCTTCTTGAGCTGGGAACCTTAAAGTCCACTGTAATGATGATTGGTTTCTAATGGTTTGCTTTTGTTTCTCCACAGCCTTCTTTGGGAAGTACCTTAATGAATACAACGGCAGCTACATTCCTCCTGGGTGGCGCGAGTGGGTTGGACTCATCAAAAATTCCCGCTTCTATAATTACACAGTCTGTCGGAACGGCTACAAGGAGAAGCACGGTGCAGACTATGCCAAGGTATGTGCCCACTGCTGTCTGAGTTCAGAGCCCTGTCACGGTGCCAGCGCAGGAGCTTATGAATCCCTTCACCCCTTTGTTTTTACTTTATGCTCAATTGTAAGGTCTGCTGTCGGCTAATTGCAGGTTTTCCGCTCGCTCGTAATCCCGCCTTGATCTAAACTGCTTGGAATCTGATGAAATTAAAGGGAACTGCTCAGAGTTGCAGCAGCGTCTCGTTCTGTGGGGCACAGACTTATATCATCACACGGTTCACTGCAACACCAAGTACACAATGTGGACATGTCCTCGGGGCACAGTTTCTTTTAAGAATCGCCGGCCTGTTTTCGGTTTTATAATCGGCCACGTCCTCGTAGATCGCTGGTCAGAGCCAGAACTGGGAAATGTTTCTGTACCTGAGGATGAGAAGAATGTCTACCTTTAAGGGGACTGACATTGTCATGATGATTTAGATTATTAAAAATAAAGGTTCCATAAATGGTTCTACTTGGTGAAATGGTTCCACACAGTTGTTCTTCTCTTTAAAACGTTATCAAATGTTCTGTAAATGGCTCTTTGATTGATGCCACTCTTAAATACCCAAGTATTTGTTTCCTGCCAAGAATGGGTTAAATGTGAAGGCACAGTTGTAGTGCAATCAATTGCTGGATCCATCTTAGAACCCTTAAAGTAGGTTTTCTGTTTGGTCTGTTGTAGGTGACAATATATATAATTATTATTATTCATTATTAAATATTTTTTAATTGAATGAAAGTATTTACATACACAGCATTAATATCAATACCATTTCTTTCAGTGCTTTTCCACACAGCGACTTTTGTGCTTCTCCATTGTGTGAATCTGGTGCCTGGAGCTGGGTTGTTTTTTAGTATCTACTCTCCTGTGGTTACATGTGAGTTGAATAGAGACAGCACATGACCTGTAAACCTTGCAGAGCGCTGACTGACGTCTAGCACAAAAGTTCAGACGCTCCTTGGATCGGTGGCCGACGAAATAATCCACCGAGAGCTGGACGCTGCAAACAAGGAAGGAACAAACTCTACTGATCTGTCTGAACTCATACAGATGGGGTTTTGCAGCAGCATCAGCCACGTTTTAGTGGAAAAACAAACCCAGGGACCAGGTGCCAAACATCGTACTCTACACCTTCAGAAAAATTGTCACTGTGCTGGTACCTTCAAGGGTACACTTCAGGACTTGTTTTAATGTTGTTTTATTTTACTGGAGAAACCTGGACGTTCACACCTCTGCTGTACCTTTAAAGATACATTTACACGGTTTGTACCTTTAGGAACGATAATGTACGTTTTTTTTTCTGATAGAGTAGGTACGATGCAATGGAAAGCAGCATGTGATCCACAGAACACAGGATGATTCGGGCAGGTTTCGGGACAGTGTTGGACCTCAGCAGATTTTTGTCTGATGAATTAGTAAATAAAGGTTTGGCCAGAAGTTCAGATGAAAACGATTTGCTTGTTGGATTAGAAGGTATTAAGTTTCCCTCAAAACTGTAAGGTTCTGCTCTGAGCTCTGGAGAACTCACTGTGGTTTCAGTGGTTCAGCAAAAGCCAAAGAACATTTTAATCAATTCCAGCGTAACGTCACATCTGACTCTGAGAGGACTGCGCAAGAACAGCTGGAATGCCCCAAACCTTCCGGCCGTAGAGCATCTGATTATGGCCACTGACAACTCCTCAGACATTCAGACGGACCTCTTCAGCCAGACCAAACAGCACTTTCGTCCTCTTCCTGCTGGACTTTTTATAGACTTTCCGTCATCTCACTCTCTCCCAATGTGACTCGGCTTTGGCCGGACGTATTCCTGTCACATCACAGAGCTCTAGGCGTGAATACGGCCGTCGTTAATTCTCTTCTGATGGCGTACGTCCGAACAAATTGTTTTATTGCTGTCAGAGGCTGATTTCCTTTGGTCGGTTCCATCTGCTCTTTGCACAAACTGAAGACTGACTAAAATATGTCGTCTGGTTCACATCCTTTCTGAAGTGTATTACTCAAGTCTGATGCATTCACACAGTCTGACGAATCCAGAGATACCACCGACATGTCACTGAACATAACTCACCGGGGAAGGTCCAATTAACCCCAGACAGTGCAGGATTTGTTAGGAATTCACATGAAAATGATATATATATATATATATATATATATATAAAGCAGTTATGAGCGTGAGAATCAGAAGTTGTAGCGTTTAAAGAGTTAACACATTCTGAAACAAGTCAACTTTAGCAGCAGCTTGTACCATGCTGAGTGTCAGCCTTAGTGTTAGCATGAGGCCTGCTGAGAAGGGGCCACTGTGAGGAGGTCCAGGTGTCGGACCGTATCGAGTCCAGTGCAGGACCCAGCTCTGGGGCGTGCGTGATCTTCAGAGGCCTCCTCCACATTCCTGTTTCAGTCTCGTAGCAGTCAGAGAGAGACCTCAGTGTTGTGAAAACACTGAGCTCACAGGAGCCCTGACACCACCCTCCTGCCCCTCTCGCCGCTGACCGCTGGTGTTAACACTGATGTCATGTTCGATTACATGCCGCAGCATCTCACAGCCGCTCCTGAGGCGAACACACTGGGCCTGGGGCCACTACTGTAAAAACTAGCGCGCTAGCTAGCTTAACCAACAGGCAAATGGGGAAAATAAAGTGGAATTATTTTATTTAATGCTCATTGCACATGCTTCTGACATTAAGTGCAGGGACTTCAGTATTGAGTGAGTATCTCCAATCACAGCTGGCCCCATGTTTATGTGAGAACACAGAGCTAAACGGATACAATGAGCGCAGAGATATAAGAGCACTGAGAAAACGAGAACCGAACGTAAACAGAGCTTTAGCTCCTTGCTTCTCACTGCTGTGCACTCAGGTTGGGTTGAACTGTGGCTCATAATTTTTTAAAGGGACAGGCACACTATATATACATTTCATTCTAGATTTGAATAATCATAGTGTTAGAGAAATGTGGTGGGCGTAGCATGCTAACAGCAGACTACAGCCTGATTATCAGCTTGAGCAGTATGTAAGAGTTCTTGGGTAGGACTCCTAACACTGCATTAGACTTCTGTAAATAACTCTGGATATAAATATGCACCAGTCTGACAAATTCCATAAAAGTCCCCACGTTTCTGATGAACATTGATTTCATACTGGACCTGGGCATAACTAAACTAACAGAAGCACTTTTTCACTTTTGTTTCCAGGCTTTGATTCCAGCTGTTGCTTTAATGCGTGGGCTGTGCTGCTGGTCTTGTGCTGTTACTAATGCAGATGTTGTGTGCTTTTTTTTCCCCCCACACACAGGACTACTTCACCGATCTGATCACCAACGACAGCATGAATTTCTTCCGCATATCCAAGCGTATGTACCCTCACCGGCCGGTGATGATGGTGATCAGCCACGCGGCGCCCCATGGCCCGGAGGACTCGGCACCTCAGTACGCAGAGTTCTTCCCCAACGCTTCACAACACATGTGAGTCAGTGCAAAGCAGTTCAGGAAGTTGTTCAGACATCCTGATTCAGGCTCTGAGCTGAACTCCCCTGAACCCCGTGTCCTCACTTTCTCCTGAAAGAAACGTCCTGCTGAAAATAGTCGCTTGGCAGTGGCGCTATTGAGTCTACATATTTTTTATTGTTTCATACATTTTAATGATGAGGGTATTATATGGGAGACAAAAAGCTGAACTCCCGGAGAACAGTGGCGGCAGGCGTTCCAAGCTGAATAATTCCTCTCTGAAGTTTACGATGTTATAATTTGACTCTCAGGTAAATAATAGTTGGGAATATTTTTTAGATACTGATTTCTTTTTTTATTAGTTATGGGCTCGTATATTTAAGATTGGTTATTAGAAGCAGACTTTCCATCTAGGGACGTGACAGGGCTGCCTTTGAAACTGACTTTACCACAGTGAAACTTAAATGATTTATCGCTGATGTATAGTTTTGGCACGTGCAAGCGAGGATTTTATGGAGCGCCGCTCTGGTGCCAAGCCCACGATGGGTTTGCAGCGCTGTCATCAGAACTCCGTGACTGAGATCCTATTCCGACGGGGAGTGCCTTGGCAACTAGCCGAATATTTCCGAGCCACGAGAATCCCAAGTATCTTAAAACCTTGAGGAGGACAGGACAGCAGACAGCACCCCATTCAGTCATTGTTTGCCCTGTTGTTTTCCCCCCATTATTTCACACTCCCTTCTAGTTGGACTTCCTGACCCTCGACTTATCAATCAGCCTGTTCATTCACCGCTCGGCCTTCTGGGGAGGGAGGAATGCATTGTCTGCTTTTCCGAACACCCTTTGTGACGTTATTAATATATTTTTAGCATGAGCTCACGCTTGTGAATAGATCAGGGAGGCCCCGGATCACGATGACTGGCATATTGTCGTAATGTTGGGAATCTTGCTGGGCCTGTTTTGCCAAATTAGCAGCGAGGTTTCTGACGTTCCGGTGCCGCTATGGACCATTAGATCTGATTCACACTTGAATCTCTTCACATAGTTAAGGTGTGGAGCTACAGAGAGAGACATTATTTAAATTATAAATGAGGTTATCTCTGTTACAGAGCAGTTCTTTTGTAAATAACTGGTAATGAACAGTGCCATATAAAGATTTATTTCTGAATATAACACAAAAGGTAGAAACAGCACAAACTGTTTTATACTAAACCGTCATATTTCAAGGGAAGATGATCTGGAAGATCACTGTGTTATGTATGCAGACTTCAAACGAAGAACAAATGCTGTTAATCAAGGGTCAATAGCTTGTTCCTCAGTCTTAAAATCTGTGACGGACATCAGTCATTGGTTTAATCTCACAGATCTCTCTCTGATCCCAGACCTCTGTTTAATGTTTAATCTCCTGTCTCTAATCGTAATTCTCATAACTCGTATCTGTTATTGTAGACTAGCCATCCGGTGCAGTCTAGAGGAGGATAGGCTCATCTCTAGAGTCTTGGATCCTCATGCTTTTAGAGATTCCTCCTCTGGAATGTTGTTTTAGATGGAATTAGATCTGTTGCATTCGATAGAAAAAGAGCTATGCCACTACATTTAGATCGACTTGAACTTTCGCCAAACTTTGTTTGGTGCCAATTGCGAATTGGGACACCGCCGTGGTTCATCCATCAAGAGCATAATGGGAACAAACACTGAGTGACCCCTGATGTGGTCATCTGTCAAGTGCCAGAGCTGCAGGACTGGTGAGAGCTATGGCTAAAAAGCTTTGGGTGTTCTCACATACGTCGCCAGCTCGAAACCACAACGGCGTCTAATCAGAAATGCATCAAGGCTTCACTGATGTAATGGAGTGCACCAGTAAATCACATGGGTGTTTACAGATTGAAGGCCAAAGACACATGGCATTGATGTTAATCCTGTTAGCATTCCTCACACCCAGAATATTTATATCACGCAGTGTGTTTTCAGTGTTTACTGTAAGAGGTGGAGGGAGTGCTGATGCAAAGCAGTACAACAGAAAGTCAGGGCGTGTCCCAGGCTTTGATTAGTGATCGTTCTTGTTTATTACAACTTTATTGAGGATTATTAAAGTCTGTCTCTTTGAACAACAGTGCCTATCACTTCCTAGCAGAGTTTTTTTTGCCGAAAGCACACTTGGAAAGGCCTCATTCCAATCCCCCACGATTAGCAGTGACGGGCGTCGTGTGTATGACCCCTGTCAAATCCAGTTTACTCTCCTGACCTCCTGCCTGAATCACAAAACAAGAGATGAAATGAGCTGTTCTGATGTGGCTCCACTTCTGGTTGAGTGCTGAGATTTTAGAATTGCCTCAACACTCATCAATGCGTGTCCAACGGAGAAGAAAGTAAACAGAGCGAAAACGGATAAAAACCAGAGCTTCTGCTCCTCGCTCCTCACTGCTGTGGGTTCGGGGTGAACAGCGAGCGGCTCACTATCATTTTGAGGAACAGGTGCTGTTTAGACAGGGAGAACGCTGCTGTGGGGTTTGATCCTTGTGGTGTTTTGACCAATGACAATCACAGATGTTTCAAGACCCAGGAACTGACTTCACTCAGAAAAGGGGAGAATATGTCGACTTTAATTAATTTACAGTGGGGTTAGGTTCCAATAAACCCATTTCAAGGTTATTTTATCTCTAAATGGGGAGCTGGCTGTATGCCCAGAGTCTGTGGGAGAGTATCGTAATTCATATCGCTTCCCGGGGGAAAAATCGAAGTTCAGAATACTGCTCCTGCTGAATGTGTATTTATCTGAATTCCCAGCATAAAGTCGTAACATTTGTAAACTGATTCATAATAATCTGAGGACCCGTCTGTACTCATTTCAGTTTCAGGTAAAATGTATGCAGTTGGGTTTAAATCCTCTGAACAGAGGGGAACAGGGAGACTTCTCACTGCTTGGAGAGTATAAACAAACCCAGGGCCTGCTGTTTACCCATGTTTTCATTTTGCCCACTTCAAATGCACATGACTTATTGAGTTTGCGCTCCAGGGCTTGTTGCGAACTTTATTTTGGGCGCCGGAGGCCAGCGAGCTTATTATTTTTCTTAAGCATGTGCCAACCCTCAAATGATTTCCCCGAGCCAGGAGAGCCAGTGTGTGAGGAGGGATGGATGGTGGATGTTGCAAAAACACCTCTCTGGGAGAATTTGTAGATTTTCTTGGATAAACAGTGGGTGGAGTGATAGCTTAGTGATGCCCATCCAACCCATTAAACAGCAGATAAATGGTAGGGAAATGGTAAACAGGTGCATGGGTTGAGATTGTGAAGTGTTTTCTTTGTCTTGTTTTGTTTCTTTAACAGTACGCCAAGCTACAACTACGCTCCCAATATGGACAAGCACTGGATCATGCAGTACACCGGCCCCATGAAGCCCATCCACATGGAGTTCACCAACTTCCTGCAGAGGAAAAGGCTCCAGACGCTGATGTCTGTGGATGACTCTGTGGAAAAGGTCAGTGAGTCCCAAACTCGACATGGACATTTTAACAGTTATTTAAGAGCAGGACTTTAAAAGCAGACCATGTGTCCCTTCAGATCTACAATACCCTGGTGGACACAGGGGAACTGGATAACACCTACATCATCTACACGGCAGACCACGGCTATCACATTGGTCAGTTTGGTTTGATTAAGGGCAAGTCCATGCCTTATGACTTTGATATAAGAGTGCCCTTCTTCGTCAGGGGCCCTAACGTGGAGCCAGGAGCCAGGTCAGTAATGCAGCTGAAGTCTTTAACCTATCTGTTTGAATCACATTCGTCATGTCGTCCTACACAATTTCATTTGTCCCTACAGGAACAACCATATCGTCCTGAATATCGATCTGGCCCCTACGATCCTGGACATTGCCGGTCTGGACACTCCAGCTGATATGGACGGCAAGTCCGTCCTGAAGCTTTTGGAACAGGAGAAGACTGGTAACAGGTAGACACACTTATTCACTTATTCATTCACTGTCTTTAACCCTTAATCAGTTCAGGGCAACGGTGGGTCCAGAGCCTACCTGGAATCACTGGGCACAAGACGGGAATACACCCTGGAGGGGGTGCCAGTTCTTCACAGGGCGACACGCACTCATACATTCACTCACACACTCACACCTATGGACACTTGAGTCTCCAATCCACCTACCAACGTTTGTTTTTGGAGCGTGGGAGGAAACCGGAGCACCCGGAGGAAACCCACACAGACACAGGGAGAACACACCACACTCCTCACAGACAGTCACCCGGAGGAAACCCACGCAGACACAGGGAGAACACACCACACTCCTCACAGACAGTCACCCGGAGGAAACCCACGCAGACACAGGGAGAACACACCACACTCCTCACAGACAGTCACCCGGAGGAAACCCACGCAGACACAGGGAGAACACACCACACTCCTCACAGACAGTCACCCGGAGCGGGACTCAAACCCACAACCTCCAGGACCCTGGAGCTGTGACAGAGGCACTACCTGCTGCTCCACTGTGCCGCTGTAGACAGACTCATGTCCACTTTAAATCGTGTTGATGGAGACGCTTAGGAAGGCCATGTTTATTAGAGACTGATTCTGACTGTGATTCAGTGGAGCATTTGGATCTTGTTAAGGAAGGTTTTCTGGTATGTACAGCATGTCAAAATAAACGATTGCTCTGTCTCTGGGGACCGGAATTATGTCGAGTGGATTATGTGGAAAATGCTTCATAAATTAAGATGTTAGTTTAAAACTGTGATAACACAGAAGAGGTCCCACACTGCAGCCTTTGGTATTTAGGCCTGTTTCATATTGATACTTTACAGCCATGTGGATTTTGTTTTGTTGCAGATTCAAACCAAACCGGAAGCCCAAAGTGTGGAGGGACACGTTCCTGGTGGAGAGAGGGTAAATATCTTTCTGGTCGCATCAGCAGCAGTGGCATAGAGTAACTTTTTGAGAAACATGTTCTTGACGTCTCTTAATGGGACTTGAGATGTTTCGGTTTTCAGAACGTATGCTCTGTCTTTCTGCCGGTCGTGAAATGGTCATTTAAAGTAAAGGGCATTTGGAAAGAAGCTAAACATTCGTATGAAGCACGTATTAGCAGGGAGTGTGTAGAGTTACACTCTCGTCTGTTCAATAGATGGTCTATATTCATAAGAGCTTTTCAGCTCAGTCACAGAATCTGTAAAGTGCCCTTAGTAATGTGGAGCCGCACATATTCACGTTCTACACGTCTCGGTGATTAGCTGAAACTGACTCGCTGCTCTTTCTAAGCTCTCAGATGTGTTACTGTAACTCTGCAGACGCAGACACGCACTGTGTAAATAAACCTGCCGTAGGTGGTAGCTGTATGACATTACCTCAGGAATGAAAGAGAGTGTTCAGCTGATAGCTCCGACTCTTCTCAGGGTTTCTGTGAGAGAGGAGAGGAATGCTGAGGAGGTATCATGTTTATCCTGAAGGTCGCCTCACCCTGAGGTGGTACTCCGAGCCCATTCCCTGCCAGTGAATCAAATTTACATTTTCCTCACATTGCTCCATGTCTGATCCCTGAGTCTTTAGCTTTGTAAATGTAGCTAACAACAGTGGAAACATATACTTCTCCGTAAAGAGAATACAACTCATCACACTCTTGCCAGAGCGCATTAAAGAAACTTATAAAAGAGACCTTTTAAAGCAGGCCTCGCTGTTCTTTTTTTTAGACGATATTCTAAGATTAGGGGGAAAGTGGTGGACTGGGTGTATTTTCCCACAGGCTGCTGCAGCTCCCTGGTTTCATGTCTGTACGCAGCCTGCTGAGATTTTCTCCAGTAAAGCACCGCTGATGAAAGTCGGCTGGTCCAGGAACCGAGTAACTACCGCACGTAAAACCAGACCCAGGGTGGCCCGCGTATTCAAAGCGAAAATAGTTGGACCTGTTCTGCCAGCTGCCGTGAAGCTCCTGGTTTATGACTCGTGAGACGAGCATCGTAAGCACTTCATTAATCAGCTGTAAATAATGCCCTTCGTTTACGGCCGCAGTCTAGGACTCGATGCCTTCTTTCTGTTTTGTTTAGTGAAGCTCTGTAAAACCACGCTGGACACGGTGAGGCAGGAAAGTAAATGTAGCGCAGTATCAGAGCGACAGATGGCTTTATTTAGTTTCTGGAGACTGGAGGGTCACTTGTCTTTATTCAGAGAAGAGGCTTTAAGCTGAGGGCAGTAAAGAGGGGTCAGATGATTTTTCCTGTGGTGATTCCCAACACAAATATAGTCTGTACGTGTTCTACCCGACCCGGCCCGCAGCACTCTTAAGTGTAGAAAACTGCACAACCCTGACAGAATCGGACCCTTAAGGTGAATAAACCTTCTGAACAGCAGCATCAAACCCACTTTTTAAAGATTAAATTTATGTTTAAATGCCGTCAAGCAGCTTCCCCACAGCTTTTACTCTGGATCAGCCAAACAATGTGGAGATGTGTGAGGATCAGTGTCAGAAAGGGTACGGTGTTTTATCGCCACAGGTGATCCTCAGGTAAAATGTATGAACTCAATCTGTCTTTATTTCTTCAGTGTTCTCCTGTTTCCATTTGTTCTTTAAAAAAACGGAGCCACAGATCATCTTTATTTCATGTTTATACGTCTTGATTTGATCGCTGCCCCCTAGTGCACGTGTTCATACGTCGACTCTGTGAACATCTGAGTGCGATGCCCATGATGCAGCAGCATGTACCTGGATCTAAACCCTAGTGTAAACAGTCCTGCAGATTAGACTGTGTGTGTGTGTGTGTGTGTGTGTGTGTGTGTGTGTGTGTGTGTGTGTGTGTGGTTCCCATGCTGGATTCATCTATCCCAGTGGGCCTGAAATTGTAGGTAATGAAAACAGGGAGAAAGCTGTGTTAATGTTGGGAAAGAAGCTGTGAGAAGCCGTGAACCGATCTGTTTCTTCTCCTTGCAGCAAAATCCTGCGAAAGAAAGAAGAATCCTCAGGCAGCGTGAGCTCGGCACACACCAACAGCCTGCCCAAGTACAAGAAGGTTAAAGAGGCGTGTCAGCAGGCAGAGTTTCAGACAGCGTGCGAACAGCCTGGACAGGTACACACACTTCATATTTACCTGATTCTCACACACGTTCTTTCCCTACAGTCGAAAAGTTTGCGGCGCTTGATGCCGTTCTGAGACGAGCCGCTGCCGTTTACAGCCGCGGATGTGCGATTAGAAATTGGTGTACTTTGGTAAGAGCAGCTAATTCCCTGTTAGTGGACTTTCGTCAGTGGCCTGGCCCCTAACTCTCCACAGCATCGTGCAGAATTACAGCGATACAAATTATTACACTTTCAGGTAGACATTAAAACACAGCCAGGATTTCCAGGGGCGGTGCTAATGGGAACCAGGCACCTTTTATGGTTAAGTGATTGCCTCTAATGCCAAGTCTGGGAATTTGATTAAAAACAAAGGTTTTCTTACAGAAAAGTTCGGGTTTGGGGTGTGTGTGTGTGTGTGTGTGTTGCACACTTATACGGGTGTATACGCTGATCAGAATCCAAGCATCGTTCCCAAATGTCTATTGTTTAAGAAATATCACATTTCTCTCCCCCCACAGACACTGTTTTTGTAGAATAACCTACTGGATCATTTATATAAAACAAAGTGTGTGTGTGTGTGTGTGTGTGTGTTGTCACACCTCTGACTTTCTTTTATTCCTCTGAACCCAAACGTTTAGTCGCTGTGGTGTAAATGCGTGAAAACTCTGTTATGGTCTGAATGAAGACGGTAGACAAAACTGTAGCAGATCGAGTCTGAGCTTGTGGACAATGTTCATTCTCTCTCTCTCTCTCTTCATTTCTTCTGTCTCTGTTTTTCCCCTCTCTCTCCCCTCTATCTTCTATCTCCTGTCCCCTCTCCGCTATCTCTCCTCTCTCTCCCTCTCTCTGTGTGTGTTATGGAATGTGTAAAGGGTTGAGGGTAAAAGCAGTCGTAATGCAAGACTTCACCTGATGACTGCTGTCCTCCTCCACTTCCTGTGGAGGAGTCAATGAGGGCAGTGTGTGTGAGAGAGAGAGATAGTGAGTTAGCGAGGCTCTGCAGAGTTTGGCTGTGAAAGTGTTTGCTTTTGACTGTTTGACCAGCAGCTACTGGAGCCAGACTATGTGTGTGTGTGTGTGTGTGTGAGAGAGAGAGAGAGAGAGAGAGAGAGCATACAGTTCACACAGCAGTGGCAATCAGTGTGTCATCGTGTGTGTGTACACAGTTCATCGTGTTTTCTTAGGGGGAAAAAAACGAATTGTTATATTAGCCTCAGGCTCCACTGCAAAACTAAAACAGGAAAAAAGAAAAAAAGTGTGTGTGTGTATTCTGCAGAGATATCCATTTATTTACACTAAGTGCAGCTTTATGTGTTCAAGAGGTGAGTCATTAAATTAAATTGTGTACATGGATTGATATTGTGTGTGTGTGTGTGTGTGTGTGACAGAAATGGCACTGTGTGGTAGACCTGGAAGGGAAATGGCGAATTCAGAAGTGTAAGGGCTCGCTGAAGACCAGCTCCAGGAAGAGAGTGAGGAGCCTGAGACTGAGGTCCTACGACAGCCGAGAAAAAGACTGTCGCTGTGGAGAGAGGGGATACAAATCGACCAAAGCCGAGCGGAGAGAGCACAGACACGTCCAGGGCAGGGGCCAGCGTGAGTACAGCTCTGGGATTGAGAGGCTGGAGGAGTATAAAACACTGTTGTATTTCAGTCACTGTTCTCAGAAGAAGCTGCAGAGGAATATGTGCTTCAGGGACCTTCAGTGTTTACGTACAAACCCGGCTCCATAGGGCCCTGGGGCGGTGAAACACTGTCCTATGAGTAAGCAGTGGGTGGTTGGAGTTTTCCGTCCCAGGGATGTTTATTTTCAGAGGACTTGGTGTTGCAGTGCCACCTACTGGTGATGAGGTGCACGTTCACGGGTCTTAAATATTCCTTATTCAAAAGACCTCTTAACTTCATATGAAATATAAATAGAGCACTACAAGTGTAAATAGAAGTCTACGGAATAGGTTTTAAATGCTAAAACTCATGACATAAATATAAACATGCGTACGGTTGTACACTGAACTCCTCCTGATCCGTGGTGTAATAAACACTGTGGATGGACTGGACCTCAGTGTAAATCCCTGTCTGAAGCGAGGGCTGGATTGTTTCCTCTGTTGCAGGCTACAGACCTCGTTTCGTCCACACTCGCTCGGCCCGCTCTCTCTCGGTGGAGTTTGAGGGGGAGATTTACGCTGTGGACCTGCAGACGGACGACAGGGCGGCGGCGGAGCCTCGGCCAATCAGCAAGCGGCATTACGAACCCGAGGAGTCCACCGACCCTGACTTCGGCCTGGAGTCGGACGATACGTCTGAGGAGATGCTGGCGGACGACACCAACGCGGTGGGATACCCGACCTCCCTCAAAGTCACTCACAAGTAAGAGACGAGTTCTTTGGGGGAAATGACTATAACTTTCGTTAAATCAATCAGTAAAAACTTTACTGTGTAAACAGTGTTACTCTCTAATTTCCTTTCTGCAGTTTGGTGTGTGTAAGTCTCCTTTATGTTTCATTATTGTGCTCCTAAATGATCTCAAACATCATAGTTCTGCATTAACTTCCATTATAAATGTTTTTCCGTTCTCTTGAAAAGTCAACATTTTTGAGATATTACGGTTCTTCTTCTGATATACTTTCTCTCACAGTGAGATCGTTGGTGTGTGCTGCTCTTGTTAATCATTCTACTGTGTGACAGATGCTTCATCCTGCTGAATGACACTGTGCACTGCGAGAGAGAGATTTACCAGTCCTCCAAAGCCTGGAAAGACCACAAGAGCTTTGTAGACCAGGAGGTGAGTTTATTTTCGGAAAACTGGCTTTAGTAGGCCCTCTGTAACAGGAGATTTCACACGTCTCTGCTACAGCCGTAAAAACACGTTGTTCTGTACTTGGTTAAAGCCACTGCTTACACACAGTGGGGTGTAAAGGTCATGGACCACGAGAGGAAGGCATTGTTCTGTAAAATAATACAGAGCTTTTCATGGAGTCTATTCCAGGGAAGACTCTGCAACTTTGCAATATGTTGTGTGTTAATCGCAGATCGAGCTACTCCAGGATAAAATGAAGAAGCTGCGAGAGGTCAGAGGGCACCTAAAGAGCAGGAAGCCGGACGAGTGCGACTGTGGAAAGAAGAGGTTTGTCTCAGTAATGAATTGTGCAGTCATAGTTCAACGCGCTTCGAGTAGAACGCTAACTGCCAAAGACGAGGTCAGTGCTTGGACAGCTGTGACTCTCCGAAGCCTGATGATTGGCTCATGTCTTAAGGCTCGTAAATGAAATAAAACACAAATGGCTTCGCGAACGAGTGCAACATAACCACTGATGTCATCTGATCTGAGATCACAGAAAGCTTATATAAGGCAAGCTTTCTCTTGTCCCAGCTCTACTCAGTCACACACCTCCAACAACTCCAGACATTTAAAGACGTATTGGGTTTTGTTGTGAATTATATACAACTTACCCACGCCGTGTCAGACGCCATTGTTAAAGCTGCTGTGTCCTGAAACAACAAACTACTGTAGTTTTAGCCAGTAGCCTTTCTTATAAGATATGAACTCAGTGCTGTTCTCTCTCCATTAAAAGCGTCTACTATAGCAAAGTTAAAGGGCACAGAAACAAGCCTGAGAGGGTGAAGAGCAGGAGCCACCTCCATCCCTTTAAGTGAGTGTCTCCCAGCTGTGTGTGGTGTGTTTGTGTGTGTCTCCCTGAACCCACGTGCGTGTGTGTGGTGTGTGTTTCCGCTGCTCGATCAGCGGGGCGGTCTGTCGGGTCTCCTGTATTTCTTGTTTTGAGGGTGCTTCCTGGTCTTGTCACTTGCCGCTGTGTTTTTATGTGGTGCACAGAGTCTGGGTCCACAGCACTGCGCTGACATTTCTATGTGCTTTGTGTTAATTAACTGACACCATGCTGGAAAAATATGTCGATTGTTTTTGTGATTTCATGTCTCTAGCAGTTTTTACTGTGTGTGTTTGTGTAAACTGTTCTTCACAAGGGAAAAGATAAAGCAGTTAACAGCTGTTGTGATCAGAGTCTGCTCTTATGGGTTGTAGCATGGTGTGATCACCTGGGAAAAGGACTGAACCCCTGCCATTAGACACAAACGTCCTTTATTTCTGTGTGAGGGGTGTTTGTTTCTCCAGCTTTCAAACACCACCATCAACTCATCCACTCATTCCCAAATCATGAGGTTAAAAGGGTTGTCTATGGGCAGGAAAACACCAAAATGTGCTGTTCATGTGGTTGCTGTAGACCCTGGGCCAGTCCCGGACGTGTTTTGATGTAGATTTTAAATGTAATGAGAGTGTGCTCCATGTTTTCTACAGAGAGGTGGCACAGGAAGTCGACAGCAAGGTCCAGCTCTATAACGAGATCCGCCGCAGGAAGAAAGAGAGGAAGGAGAGGAAGAGGCAGAGGAAAGGAGACGACTGCAGCCTGCCTGGACTCACCTGCTTCACACACAACAATGACCACTGGCAGACCGCCCCCTTCTGGAACTGTACGGCACTGCACTCATTCGTCAGTGTGTGTGGATGAGATTGCATGGGAATAGCCACGTGTGGGTTTTATACACAAGGGTTTTGTTCCGAAAGCAGGACCTGTAATAAAAGCATAACAACGGAGTATATATATATTTTAGATGTCCGGGGTGGGACTAGACAGCAGATGTATGTTAGACCTGTGTTTAACAAAGAGGCATATCATATTTAATACTGTATATAACATGGCGGCACGGTGGCGCAGTAGGTAGGTGTCGCAGTCACACAGCTCCAGGGGCCTGGAGGTTGTGGGTTCGATTCCCGCTCCGGGTGACTGTCTGTGAGGAGTGTGGTGTGTTCTCCCTGTGTCTGCGTGGGTTTCCTCCGGGTGACTGTCTGTGAGGAGTGTGGTGTGTTCTCCCTGTGTCTGCGTGGGTTTCCTCCGGGTGACTGTCTGTGAGGAGTGTGGTGTGTTCTCCCTGTGTCTGTGTGGGTTTCCTCCGGGTGACTGTCTGTGAGGAGTGTGGTGTGTTCTCCCTGTGTCTGTGTGGGTTTCCTCCAGGTGCTCCGGTTTCCTCCCACAGTCCAAAAACACACATTGGTAGGTGGATTGGGGACTCAAAAGTGTCCATAGGTGTGAGTGTGTGTGTGTTGCCCTGTGAAGGACTGGCGCCCCCTCCAGGGTGTATTCCTGCCTTGCGCCCAATGATTCCAGGTAGGCTCTGGACCCACCGCGACCCTGAACTGGATAAGGGTTGCAGACAATGAATGAATGAATGTATATAACATAAAGGATATTATAGCTGTATTTAACCGACTGGCTGTTATTTATTTCTTTTTTGTGCAGTGGGGGGTTTCTGTGCTTGCACAAGCTCCAATAACAACACATACTGGTGCCTGAGGACGATTAACGACACACACAACACACTCTTCTGTGAGTTTGCCACTGGATTCCTGGAGTACTTTGATCTGAACAGCGATCCATACCAGGTGAGCCAATGTGATCAGGTTTTCACATAAATACACAACGTAAAAACAAATCAGAATTGTATTGATGTGGTCTAGTGCTCGCACCGACTGATGTTTGTGTGCATTATGCTCCAGAACTCCAGAAATTAAAATCCTTCCCTGAATTGACTTTCCACTGCCCTGACCCCTTGGTTAGAGAGACAGGCACGTGTGCCCCTCATGCGTTACACATCAGATAAACCCAGGGGAGTGTCATTACTGTTCAGATGCTTTGCTGAGTGCTGAGTCAGTCTTGTTGCTGTGTGGTTGCAGTTGACCAACACGGTTTACACAGTGGACAGAGACGTCCTGAACCAGCTCCATCTGCAGCTGATGGAGATGAGGAGCTGTCAGGGTCATAAACAGTGCAACCCCAGGCCAAAACACCCAGATGCAGGTACTGCCCCTGCTCTCTCTCTCTCTCTCTCTTTCTCTCTCTCATCACCAGTGATGAATTTAAAGCATGCTGGACCACCCAAGGTGCGTAGCTCGACTCTGAATCATAAAAAGACGACTAGGGTTAATTGAAACCTTGATTTTATTGCAAACATTTGATATATTGATATATTTTAAAATGTACAGATTGATCCAGAGCATCCCTCAGTGTTAATCTTGTCACAGATGAAGGCTAGCTATAGATGCTGCGTCAGAGCCAGGGGACTCTTATTGCTGTATCACTGTATTCCTGTCTGAGCGGGGAACTGAACCAAATGACACACCCTTACACCCATCGTTCCCTGGCCTTAAAGTCCAGCCTGTTTTTCCTCCATCTCTGCGTGGTGTTGCACGCTGCATGAGAACAGCACTGAGCCGCGTTACGACGGTGTGTCAGTGTGTTCGTAGAAGGTGGAGGGGTCTGACTCTAAGGTCTTTCTCTTTTTTCTCCTCCTCCTTTAATTAACCCCTTCTTCCTCAGCAGGAGAACACACTCTCACTCCACTGTTTCTCTCCCCTCTCAAAGCCAGGCCCTGATGGAGGACCACGTTCTTAAGACCGCACACGTGATCTGTGTATTATTCGTCTGTTGTTGACGTCTGCTGGAGGCCCATGTTGTTGCTGATGGTTCAAAACCTTGCGTCTCTGCCGTTAGTTTCATGTCAAATGTAAATGGTCCAAAATGACTCTAAAGTATAACTTACTTCTCAAAGTGTGAGGGTGGTTTTGTTCCGACAGCAACAAAGCCTTTAGAAGTCTAATAGACAAAGGTCTTGTGCCGACTGTGACTCATCTTGTTAATTGCAGGTGAAAATACGATGAAGATGAGGGTGAGGTGGAGATCGTTGAGGGTCTTTTTTAAAAAAGCAATAAAAAGGAGAAGATCGTTATTAATTCACAATGAAAGTCTTCGCCCGTTGGTTTTAGTTGAGGGGAGGGGTTATGAAGTTCTTAAAAGCTGGCGATGGGAGTCCAGTAGAGCTGTAGAACTCTGAACACTAGATTAATTTCACTGATATTCCACTTTATTTTCTTACAGTTGAGTTAATGCTGAAAAAACTAGCGGAATGGACAATAAAAATCATGTCCTCTGCTGTTTAAAGTTCAAAAATGCAGTAGATACTTTATAGAATTTCATTTTAAAAGATATACAGCGCCAGTCAAAAGTTTAGACACGCCCACTCAGGGAGGGGTTCCTTTGTTTTTGGGCCGTTTTCCACATGTTGTGAATGTACAGCACCAGTCAAAAGTTTGGACACATCTCATTCAATGTTTATTTCTTATTGTTTTCTCCGTTGTAAATGAATGTGGAGGACATTAAAACTATTTTTATACTTTAGACTCTTCACAGTAGCCCCCCGTCGCTTTGACGACAGCTTCACACACTCTCTCCGTTCTCTCAGTCGGCTTCATGAGGTCGTGACCTGGAACGGTTTTCAGTGAACAGCTGTGGCCTCGTCGAGAGTTAATCTGTAGAACCGCTCTCTTCTGAATGTGTCTGAGACTGTAACTGGGGCTGTGCAGAGGTAGGGGCTGGTACACAGCTCTATACAGTGACTAGCTCCACTCCACCAATCACTGATGAGGAGGAGGAGGTGTGTCCACACTTTTGATGGGTGCTGTACTTTAACTAAATGATGGGTCAGATCTCTTTTGAAAGTCCCCTACATTTATTTCCCTCAGACAGTGACTATTTTGAATAAAGGGAGGTGCTGCCCTTTAAAGCCGACTGTAGGGTGTGTGTCACTGCATCATTAAGAGAATGTTAACTTGGTCAACTCCTGGTAACAATGTCTGGTTTGTTCTAGTGGATCTCTTCGTGTCTCACCCACCCTCTTCATCCAGGCTTCCTCCGCGTTCTTCAGACTGTCTCCACTAACAGTGTTTCTCTTTAGGGGCTACGTGCCGTGCGTGAGGAAGATCTACATCATGAATGTCTCTGTATTGTTCTTTTCCCCTTCATCCACAATTGACACTTTAACATTCAATTGCTCTTATTTTCTTGATCAGGGAGTAAAGATGGAGGAAGCTATGATCCACACAGGTATCCACCCTTTTTGATTTCATCCATGGCTTTTTCCCCCCTCCATAACTGCATGGGCCAGCTACACTTTCCACTAATGTACTAGGATGCCTCGAGCTACACGTGTGTGTGCATGCTGGGTTGCGCTAACATTAATTCAGGCACTCAATTCCAATAGCTCATCATCAGGATGAAACGAATTAGCATATTAATGTGATTCGTAGCATTCGCGCTCACTGGGAGTAGTGGGTGTCCTCCAGTTCATTCACGTGGGGGATTTAGCACTGGGTCGATGAAAGAGAATAAATAGTGCTCAATCATATCACTGCATACATTTCAAACTGAAAGACCTGTGATGTGCTGGAGACCTTTAAGACCCTGAGGGTTCCCCACTGTCAAAAGAGATTACAGTAAGACTTCCACACAGTGTCTTTGATGCAAAGCACCGAACAGCACCCCCTTGTGGTACAGCTCTTAAATGTGAGCGAGTACGTGAGTGAATGAGTTCAGAGGGGGGTTGGTTTTATCTAAATATCATCACAAATTGATTCTGAATTTTCATTCGTTTGCTCGAGTACATCACACCATCACGAGCTTCATTAATAATTAGACCACACCTCTGTTTTTCATGTTCTCTTACTTTTGACCTTTTTATTCACTTTTTGCCTCTTCTTTCTTGACCCTGTTTTTGTTTTTTGTGGTTCATCTGCTGACCAGGCAACAGCAGCACCGAAAGTGGTCAAAGTTGAGGAGGCCAAGCCTTACGTCCCTGTGAGTCTCGAAGCGTGCAAACCTGTCTCCATAATCTCCATCCTCATCCCACCTAGATCTCCATACCATTGAGCACACAAACGCACACACACACACAGCTCACAGCTGAGTGCAGACTTGGAATTGCTGTCGGTGTCTCAGTGAATTCTGCTTGACCTGCTTTGGGAATGCTCATTCCATCCAGGCTTTCCACCTTTCTTCTCCACACTGCACTGATTTGCAGATTTATTTTATTTTTCCTTTATCCATGAGCTCCTTTTTCCTGACTTCTTCATTCCAGGTTGTCTGGACCTTTCCTTTCAAACCCAATAAAGGCATCGTTTTTTGTTTTGTTTTCATCTCTTTGTGTTTTTTTTTCATTGCGTAGGAGGCTATGTACAATCTGCTCGTGATAAGTCAATCACATCCAAACACGCGTCAATCTGCTGCCCCTAGGCAACGCTTACTGCTTCAGAACATAGCGGCTTTCTCTCCTTTTGGTCCTCAGCAAAGTTCTGCAGTGATGTGGCAGGGCTCTAATCAATCATTTCATGGCCCTTCGTGCTGTAACCAGCCAGGGACATGCATGACTGCATGATTTCTAAATGCAATCCCTCTGCTTTTTCATACCTGGTGTCTGTCGAAACCTCCCTCACCTTGTCGCCTCTTTCCGCAGCCCACAGCCAGCATGGGACGGACGAAAAGGTTAAGCTACCAAACTTTACGGAGCAGGAGGACGTGGACTGGCAGGGACTGGCACAACTTTATGCTGTGAACGAGAGCTTGTTTGATCACAGGCACGACTACAGTCCCAACCTGGAGGACTGGACCAACTTTGGGAAGGATGTAGATAGGATGTTTGCACTGCTGAGAGATTTAAAGCAACTCTACCGGACCGATAAACTTGACCCCCTGGACGAGCCGGGCTCTGGCTCTGGGGCCGGGGTTCTGGAGGAGGCTAGTGGAGCTGGGGCCTTAGACCAGGGTGCTTGGACCCCGGTAATTACCACAGGACCTCAGATCATGACCCCTGCTTTCCCAAAAGCCGGTTGCGCTGGGGATAATGTTATGAGCCCTGTGTTTACGACAGGACCACCAATCATGACCCCACAAGCCACAGGACTTCAGACAACGACCTTGACTACTGCTCCTAAAGTGACCCTTAAATCTGCCAACGAACTTCCAGAGGGGCTTCAAACTGAGCTCACTCCCAAGAGCCTCGTCTCTAGGGGAGACACTTGGGCTCAGCAGCTGGAGAACGAACTGGATGGAGACGGAATAACCTTCAGCGGCAACGGCCTGACCGAACTGGAGACCCGTCATCATGACGTCCTACTGTCAGGCTCCAGTGGTGTCCACAGGGCTGAGCTGGACCCCAGCCTGGCTACGGCCCCCCATGGAGACGAAGAGGAGCAGGAGGACGACATTTTTGAAGCCCAAGGCTTACTTCCCCTCGCGGTGAAATCAGAAAAACTCCCAGAGCTGGCTGCAAAGCCTCCAGTCAGACCTTCCCCTCACCTCCTCCCCCTTCACAAGTCCCTGGACCCTCATCTGGACGCTAAAGACCCTCTGGATTCAGAGGGGAGTGGTCTGGGTCCTTCCTCCTCCATCAAATCCATCTGAGAAAGGCCTACAGGCAATGCACTGTGAAATCCAGTCACCCAGAGACTACAAACAGAATGACTTTTCTGAACCCTGATATTATTATTTTTTTACAGGTGCTTCCTTTAATTAGAAATCAGTGTTATATGTTTTGTAAGATATACATATATTATATATATATTTAGAGTTGGAGCCTGAATGTTGGGGTTGAGTTTTAAGTTTCAAGCAGAAAACAACAACAAAAGCAAGTTTTAATGTATTTTTTTAAAGAAAAGCAAGGTTTATTTGAATTTAAAAAATTGCACTCCGTCAAAAGAAAACCACGGAAGCAGAAGTGCCCCAGTGTAATGCACTTTTGTTTACAGTTTAAATCCCAAGGCCCCGACTGTTCTCAGTGTTCAGCAGAGGACTGCACCCCCACGGCACACGTTTATTTCCCCCGAGAGGCAGAAACAATCCGCCGTAAACCTGAAAAAAGCCTGAGTGGTCTTTAGTCACAGTCTTGTTGCCTTTTATTGTGCTTTGGTTATTAAGCGTCTGACTGAAAAAGTTAAGTTGCACCATTTTGTACTTAGTTCACACATTGGTTTTTGTTGGTTTTACACACAGTTTTCTCACAGGGTGTGGTTTAACTTCATGGTGAAGGTACGGTTAATTGGGTTCAAACATCAAAGCAATATTTATGAACTGTTCTACGGTAAGGTCACACTCATCTTTATGAAGTCCTGTAAATTCTCTGAACCGTCATCAAAGCCCCCAGTGAGTGTCCAGCGTCGTTCAGCGCCTCGTCTGGACTCTTCCTCTTTTCTTTATTGTTTTCGGTCATTGTTAATTGTCCCTAACCTTTTCCCTATTTTTTAAAGTTTTAAGATTTTTTTTTTTTTGTTTAGTTCCTGACCTCCTCCCAAACTGCAGAAATCATTGAGGATTATTTCTCTCTCTCTATTTTTTTTTTTTTTAAACAATTCTGGCTTCTGGAAAGCCAAGAGGCTGTAATGAAATAAACATTTGTCAAACTCTGATGTCTCTTACCCATGTCTCTGAACCCCACAACAATGCAGATGTCTGCTCTGGGCTGAAACTATAGCAGAATAATGTTGATGTTGTGATTTACAGGTTCAAGTTCAAGAAGTTTGTCATTTCAGCAGTCTACAGTGTTTACAGTACACAGTGAAACAAAGTAGCGTTCCTCCAGGACCAAGGTGCTACATAAAACAATACACAACAAAGTGCAACTAGTGTAAAGATAAAACAGTGCACACACATTAAAGTGCAAAAGACATAGAATATAAAACAATACACAACATTAATGTGTATGCACCGTTTTATGTTGCACTAGCTTTGTACTAGTTGCACTTTAAAGTGCAAAAGATATGGCTAAGAAAATACAAAACAATGTCCATACAGTACAATACAAGACAATACAATTACACTGCAATTTAAAGTGTATTTGTGCTGTAAACGGTAACTGGATGTAAACATGATGTAAACAGGATATGTGTAAACACTCATTTACAGTCCAACAGACCAGTGTTTGCGTGAAGAAGTGTGTGTGTGCTTCTTTAGTTCAGTCTCAGTCTCTAGGTGTTCAGGAGTCTGATAGCATGTGGGAAGAAGCTGTTACGGAGTCTGGATGTGAGGGCTCGAATGCTTCGATACCTTTTTCCAGACGGCAGTAGGTTGAAGAGTGTGTGTGAAGGGTGTGTGTGATCTCCCACAATGCTGAGTGCTTTGCGGGTGCAGTGAGTGGTGTAGATGTCTGTGATGGAGGGAAGAGACGCACCGATAATCTTCTCAGCTGTCCTCACGATCCGCTAGAGGGACTTGCGATTTGCAACAGTGCAGTTTCCAAACCAGACAGTGATGCAGCTGGTCATGATGCTCTCGATGACTCCTCTGTAGAAAGTGGTGAGAACTGGAGGGGGGAGATGAACCTTCTTCAGCCTTCGCAGAAAGTAGAGGCGTTGCTGGGCTTTCTTTCTGATGTTACTGGTGTTAGTGGACCAGGTGAGATCATCCGCCAGGTGGACACTAAGGAACTTGGTATTCCTGACAATCTCCACAGCAGAGTTGTCGATGTTCAACGGCGAGTGCTCACCCCTTGTTTTTCTGAAGTCTACAATCATCTCTTTGGTTTTGTCCACGTTCAGAGACAGGTTGTTGACTTCACACCAGTCAGTTAGCCGCAGCACCTCCTCTCTGTATGCTGACTCGTCGTTCTTACTGATGAGACCCACCACAGTCGTGTCATCAGCGAACTTGATGATAATATTTGAGCTGTGCATCGCTGCACAGTCATGGGTCAGCAGTGGACTGAGCGCGCAGCCCTGGGGGGCTCCAGTGTTCAGTGTGATGGTGCTGGAGTTGTTCCTATCGATCCGGACTGACTGAGGTCTCCCAGTCAGGAAGTCCAGGATCCAGTTGCAGAGAGGAGTGTTAAGGCCCTGTATATTCAGCTTCCCGATCAGGTGCTGAGGAATTATGGTGTTGAATGCTGAGCTGAAGTCTATGAACAGCATTCGGGCATATGTGTCTTACTTGTCCAGGTGGGTGAGTGCCAGGTGCAGCGTGGTGGATATGGCATCGTCCGTTGAACGGTTAGGACGATACGCGAACTGTAGAGGGTCCAGTGTGGGGGGAAGTAGGGTTTTGATGTGCCTCATGACGAGCCTCTCGAAGCACTTTGTGATGACCGGTGTGAGTGCAACGGGACGATAGCCATTGAGGCAGGACACAGAAGAATTCTTAGGCACAGGGATGATGGTGGTGTTCTTGAAGCATGTTGGAACAACGGCGCTGCTAAGAGAGATGTTGAAGATATCAGTGAAGACATCAGCAAGCTGGTCTGCACATTCTCTGAGCACTCTGCCAGGAATGTTGTCTGGTCCAGCAGCTTTTCGCAGGTCGACTCTGCATAGAGTTCTCCTCATGTCAGCTGCAGTAAGACAGCACCTGGTCGCTGGGAGAAGGGGTGGACTTTCTCGCCGTTACGTTGTTCTGTGCCTCAAACCGTGCGTAGAAATGGTTCAGCACGTCTGGTAGGGAAGCATCTCCGTCACAAGCAGGTGGTGTAGTCTTGTAGCTGGTGATGCTCTGGATGCCCTGCCACATGCGCAGAGTGTCTCTACTGCTCTGGAAGTGGCTGTGAATGATCTGGCCATGTGCACGCTTTGCCTCTCTGATAGCTCTGGAGAGTTTGGCCCTCGCTGTTCTCAGGGCCACCTTATTGCCTGATTTGAAAGCGACATCTCTAGCCTTCAGCAGCGCACGCACCTCTGCATTCATCCACGGCTTCTGGTTGGAGCGGATGGTGATGGTCTTCGAGATGGTCACATCATCGATGCACTTCTCTATGTAGCTGGTCACTGATGATGCGTACTCCTCCAGGTTTATTGTGTTGCTGTAAGTTGCAGCCTCTCTGAACATGTCCCAGTCAGTGCACTCGAAACAGTCCTGAAGAGAAGAGATTGCTTCTGATGGCTAGATTTTCACCTCTTTCAGAACAGGTTTCGATCGCCTGACGATGGGTCTGTATGCAGGAATTAGCATAACAGACATGTGATCTGAGTGTCCGAGGTGGGGGCGGGGCTCTTCCCTGTACGCGTCTGGAACGTTTGTGTAATCAAGATCCAGCGTGTTCGCTCCTCTCGTAGCAAAGTTCACATACTGGTGGAATTTAGGGAACACTTTCTTGAGATTTGCATGATTAAAATCTCCAGCAACAATAAACAGTCCATCCAGGTGTGTGTTGTGGAAATCGCTTATGGCGTCGTATAATTCCCACAGCGCTTGTTTTGTGTTTGCATCGGGAGGAATATAGATTGCGATTATGTAAATAACGATGAATTCTTGAGGTAAATAAATCAAATCAAATCAAATCAAATTTATTTATATAGCGCTTTTCACAACTGATGTTGTCACAAAGCAGCTTCACAGAATTCCAGTAAGACAAGATTTGACATGAAATGTAAAGACAAATGTAAAACCCTCAAGTGAGCAAGCCAGGGGCGACAGTGGCAAGGAAAAACTCCCCCAGCTGAGGAAGAAACCTTGGGAGGAACCAAGGCTCACAAGGGGTGACCCATCCTCCTCTGGTCAATCTACTGGTGATGATAGTTAGTAGTCCTGGGTAGTCCAGTTAGTAGTTAGTAGTAGATAGTTAGTAAATAAAAAGGTCTACATCTCAGCCACAAACTCCACTAACGATGAACAATAAGCAGAGACCAGCACAGAATTCTTACACCATTCAGTGTTGATATAGACACACAAACCACCACCGTGAGGCTGGGTCTCTGTTAACTCGAAATGTGGCTAGCCCATTTAGCTGAATGGCGGCGTCGGGAATACTGTCGCTCAGCCATGTCTCCGTAAAAACAAAAACACAGCAGTCTCTGTATTCTCGCCGTGCAGTTCGCTGAAGTTTGATATAGTCCAGTTTATTATCCAGCGAACAGACATTGGAGAGAAAGAGAGAAGGGATAGCCTACCGGCTCCAGTTAGCTCTTAGCCTAGCATGGATGCCCCCTCGCTTGCCGTGCTTCTGTCTCCTCTCACACCACTTACGTCGTCTCCTTCCCCGGCCGCCGGCATCAGGAAACGTCGAGGATTCAGGGCTAGACCTCCGAAGCAAGCGGAGGTTCTGCAGCGTCTCCTGGAGGTCATGTACTGTAAATTTCCTGTTTGCGATATTGAAGCAGTGTCTGGCGGTGATATATACGTACTACAGGTGCTCCTGCGTCCATATATTATAAATAAAATGAAAAAAAAAACGTTTTTTAAACAAACCAAAGCCCGCTTGGTTCCGGAGCGGTGTTGACGCGTGCGGCGCCAGCTCACAGGTGAGTGACGTACCACAAATGTCCCAATCCCTGTTCCCTTTAAATGATAATAAAAATGCTGGTTTGTCCCCTTTACATCCCCTTTAAATATTCTTAAACTCTGTGAAACAAAATATAGTTTACAGCTTGTCATTTTCTCCATAACCTTCATATTCTGTAAGACACGAGATTAAGGAGCCATTTGAAGGCTGTAACTGTCCTCTTTCCATTGGAGTGGTGTAATTTACAGGCCCTCGCTGTCTGTCTACAATCTTCAAATCAAATATAATTCAATATATTTATCAGTTACTCCATGACCATGAGGTAAATCCTCTAAATGGGATCCTGCACGAACAATCAATCCCTAGAGAATGGGTTATAATCATGAAATGCCTTACATCGGCCACAAGAGGGCGCCCGTTCAAGGCCACGTATCGCAGATTGACATCATTTTTGACACTGGATATTTGTATTACCCCAGTTTTTCTAAAAGGACACAGTTACACAATCAGTGAGTCCATTGTTGCTTCTCAGAACCTAACATTGCCTACTATGACGTGTCGTGTCCAAAACACAAGCCGTGCGATTCATGTTTGTAGTAATAAATATAGAACACGGAAATGTCACGTGATCCTATATTTAGACCTGAATAAATGCCTTATTAGTGAACTTTGAACCCTCCTGGTGAAGGTTTACAGACATCTGAGCCACAAACTGGACCCTAGTGATGCATCTACTGTGATATGATTCTGAAGTTTTGAGGCATTCAGGAGTAAATTGGAAGCATATAGAAACACTTTTATGGTCAAAAAACACATGCTGTTGTACTTTGAAGGGTTCTTTTACAATAAATACCAATGTTATTCATTTATTCCAAGCAGATAGAACATAATAATCATAATAAAAACATTAAAACAGTTTCCTGTCAAAAGCAGTTGATCAGTTACAGCATTAAAGGCTGAGCACCACTTAATGGTCCTCCATGAATATTCCACATTATTGTAGTTACTGACAGATATAAGTATGAATTAAAATGAAAATAGCAGCTTAATTCGCTTTAAAACTGACAATTTTATTAAATTGACGGAAAAACCCGAGCTCGCTACGGAAATTCTCGAACGCGACCGTGACGTCACTGGTGGACAACAGCTGAACAACGCCGCGGTAAAACACCGTTATGACCGACTGTTATGACAGTATCTAGCTAAATAACCAACATTATTCATGACAATAGCCTAGCAATAAGCTAAACTCAAATGTAGAGGTACCGTTATTCTTGTAAATGTGATCGAAGTCGAACTCGAATTCATCCGACACTATAAACCTCCGTAATGCAGCTACGTAGCCGAGTATAATCTGAGCCACCGAGTTTAGCGAGTCAAGCTAACGTTAACTAACACCAACTAAAACAGGCGAAGTGAGTGTCCTCACCCTGTTTACCTCCATGTTACAGAGGCTCTTGAACACCTTTCGTTGGTGTCCTTACATGCCCATATTGTTGGAAAAGCATCAGTGAAATGAGCTACAGATAACGGAGTGAGCGGATGGTCCTTTCCAAAGTGCCCGTTTAAAGTGGACAAATTTAGTCCATTTTCTGGATATTTGGGGATCTTTGGGCCATTTGTTCACAGATGTCCCACTGTACATTGAATGATTGCAGCCAAAAACAACACACCTTTTCTTCATTTTACATTAAATTAAGTGCAGCTTCTAGAGTTGTTGTCCACCATCTACATCACAGGCAAGACGCCTATTAGAGTTTCCCAACACCGCTGGGGGGGGGGGGGGGCAACGGTCTTTTAAACCTTATTCCTTCAATTAGTAAGAAATAACATGTTTTCTGACTCTCAATAAACACAAGTTAGGAACTCAAACTCCACTGTATTTATTTGTTTGACTCTTTCATAGAGCTGGGTCTTAGCCTCTAAGGACTGTCTGATGAGCAGAATGTTACACACACAGTATCATGTTGTTTCTAAAAATGTTAAACATCTATTAAACGTTTGCATCGTCAGTGATTCATTTTTCTAAAATATTTATAAAATCGCGTTTCAATTTTCTACCACAAGGTGTCGCCACTTTCAATCAAAACGCAGGATTAAATACATTTCGAAGGCGGTTGGAAATTATTTACAGGAGAAAGTTTAATCTCCATTTAGTTGAGAACGGTTTTTAGAGAAGCCTCGATGTGAAGTGTTTGATCATTGTTTCTACACCAGTGTTTTCCCCTCTGTCATTTACAACCTTTGAGCTGTGGAATTGTGAAGGTTTAAACATAGACGAATGTCCCAGACAGTGAGAATATACCGGTCCACTCTCATAAACAGGCTGTCACTCCACTGACTGTAGACCAGTGCTGGTCCACCATCGGACCCCTCAGATTAGTGTCCTGTACCGGATAGAACTCATTTATAATCTCCTCACACAGAGTTTACACTCACAGAGACTTTTATTCTGGAAAACACACTAATACAGATATCACCAGCAGCTCTGAGAGATATAATACTGAGTGTAAGACTGATATAAAATGATTAAATGATGAAACTGTTGAAACTGTGCTGATTAAAATTATTTACTGATCTTATTTATAAAGAATAAAAAAAATATTTAAAAAATGTAAACAGGACTGTGAATGGAAAAGTGCTAATGTGGCATTTTGTGTAAAATTCTGTTTAATCAACAGTGGTCCGTCCAGAAAACGCTGTGTAAAACACTAGTGGACCTCCAACACTGTCCTCAGTGGGTCCTCAGTGGTCCGCCGTCTCCTTGCTCTCAGGGCTGGTGTTTATTATTACTGCAGTTAACGCTCCTGATTTCAGAACAGTCTTCTCTCAGTACTCGTGTGTAACCGGTTGCTGATGGCTTTGTTTAACGTGTCTAAATCCTGATCAAGACATTTCAAAAACATTGTTTGCCTTTAAATGTAAAATGGCGGCCGCAGGATTTCTAAACGTGTGCAGTCACGTAACTCCGCTCTGATCTCTAAAGCATGCGCCGGGCCTGCAGTGGTTCATATGTTACCTGTGCTCTGCCGTGTGAAGACTGACGTTGTGATGTCACCCGAAACAATACGGTTTAAGATCTTATTATTTGCCCGAAGGCCGTAAAGCTGAGGGCTCACCTTCACACGGCTCTGCTTCACTGGCTCCTGCTCGTCATTAAACCTCTCTTTAATGCACCACACAGACATTTCAAACTATCACTGCACCTTTATTTCCCCTCTGTGTCTGTTATTGATCTGGAATCCTCTGCCCTGAGCTGAAATTAAAGAGGATTGATCCCTCAGAGCAATAATTGATCAGAGGAATCTTTAGAAAAGGAGTGGAAGGGTGTAATTACCCTCAGATTATGAGGTGACTGCTCTTTCTGCTGTTTAATGAGTGTGTGTGTGTGTGTGTGTGTGTGTGTGTGTGAGTTATTGTGACTGTAAAGAAACACTAGTGATGCCTGAATGTGATTGTGTTAAAGGTGTCAAAGGGTCTGTGCAGTGCCCTTCAAATGAACAATGACTGTAATAACAATATTAAAGTGTCAGTGTCCATCACTCCAAAGAGTTAAATGTCTGTCTGACACTTGGCATTAGTCATGGTGACTTTAGGCTCCAGGGCTGTGGTCTACTCACACTGGATATTGTGTGTATATAACGTCCTGTGGTATAGGCACCAAGATGTTAGCAGCAGATCCTTTAAGAGATTTAAGCGGTGAGGGGAACCAGACTGGTTTATTTCAGCACATCTCACAGATCAGATTGAGACCAACCTCTTGAGTTCTGTGTCACGCTCAGTGTGTGGTTTAGAGTGTGGCAGAGAGCACTATCCTGTTCACAGAGGTCACTGCCATTAGGGGACAGTGCTCCCATGAAGAGACATACTTGGTCCAACTTAATATACGTGGTATGTGTCAAAGTGATATCCATATGAACACAAGGACCCAAAGGTGCCCAGCAACTATCACCCAGATCAGCACACTGCCTCTGTCGTCTCACCGCCTCATACTCCCCAGGCTAGTCACACACCAACACACACAGCTGTCCACGTGAAGTAAAATAAAACATTGTTAATGATATTAGTGTTCTCCCTGTGTCTGCATGGGTTTCCTCCAGGTGACTGTCTGTGAGGAGTGTGGTGTGTTCTCCCTGTGTCTGCGTGGGTTTCCTCCGGGTGACTGTCTGTGAGGAGTGTGGTGTGTTCTCCCTGTGTCTGCGTGGGGTTTCCTCCGGGTGACTGTCTGTGAGGAGTGTGGTGTGTTCTCCCTGTGTTTGCGTGGGTTTCCTACGGGTGACTGTCTGTGAGGAGTGTGGTGTGTTCTCCCTGTGTCTGCGTGGGGTTTCCTCCGGGTGACTGTCTGTGAGGAGTGTGGTGTGTTCTCCCTGTGTCTGCGTGGGGTTTCCTCCGGGTGACTGTCTGTGAGGAGTGTGGTGTGTTCTCCCTGTGTTTGCGTGGGTTTCCTCCGGGTGACTGTCTGTGAGGAGTGTGGTGTGTTCTCCCTGTGTCTGCGTGGGGTTTCCTCCGGGTGACTGTCTGTGAGGAGTGTGGTGTGTTCTCCCTGTGTTTGCGTGGGTTTCCTCCGGGTGACTGTCTGTGAGGAGTGTGGTGTGTTCTCCCTGTGCCTGCGTGGGGTTTCCTCCGGGTGACTGTCTGTGAGGAGTGTGGTGTGTTCTCCCTGTGTCTGCGTGGGTTTCCTCCGGGTGACTGTCTGTGAGGAGTGTGGTGTGTTCTCCCTGTGCCTGCGTGGGTTTCCTCCGGGTGACTGTCTGTGAGGAGTGTGGTGTGTTCTCCCTGTGTCTGCGTGGGTTTCCTCCGGGTGACTGTCTGTGAGGAGTGTGATGTGTTCTCCCTGTGTCTGCGTGGGTTTCCTCCGGGTGACTGTCTGTGAGGAGTGTGGTGTGTTCTCCCTGTGTCTGCGTGGGTTTCCTCCGGGTGACTGACTGTGAGGAGTGTGGTGTGTTCTCCCTGTGTCTGTGTGGGTTTCCTCCGGGTGACTGTCTGTGAGGAGTGTGGTGTGTTCTCCCTGTGTTTACGTGGGGTTTCCTCCGGGTGACTGTCTGTGAGGAGTGTGGTGTGTTCTCCCTGTGTTTACGTGGGGTTTCCTCCGGGTGACTGTCTGTGAGGAGTGTGGTGTGTTCTCCCTGTGTCTGCGTGGGTTTCCTCCGGGTGCTCTGGTTTCCTCGCACGCTCCAAAAACACACGTTGGTAGGTGGATTGGCGACTCAAAAGTGTCCGTAGGTGTGAGTGAATGTGTGAGTGTGTGTGTGTGTTGCCCTGTTAAGGACTGGCACCCCCTCCAGCGTGTATTCCTGCCTTGCGCCCAATGATTCCAGGTAGGCTCTGGACCCACCGCGACCCTGAACTGGATAAGGGTAATATTTACAGATAATGAATGAATGAATGAATAATCAGACATAGGCGTCAGTGATGGACAGGACGCCAGCATGGGCACCTCGATCTGTGATGTAACCTCATACACATAGCCAGCATCTGGTCTGTGGGACCGGACCAAACAGGCTAGTGGAATTCAGTTCCCTCACACTATGACCTTTCATGGACCACGTTGGGTAGGCACTAACTGCTGGAACTAGGAACATACTCTGCCATACCTGCTTCTACACTAAACACGTGCTATTGCAACAGTATAATTAATATCACTTCTTCACCAGTCACTCGTCTTAATTTTGTGTCTGTGCTTACTCTGTATACTAAAGATTTATTAGGACAACAACATCTACCTCATTTCACCCTTTGATCATTGTTCATTTTTAGATGTCGATTTGTTAAAGGTTTAATCGTTTATAATTTCTTAAAGAGTGGTGGGACGTATTTCTTGAGGTAGCTGTAAAGTACGCTGTGTTGTTGTTGATAGGTGGACTACAACTCCCAGAATGCAGTGCGAAGAAGCAGTTATTTCTCCGCCAGCCCCCTCCATCAAATTCGCAGTCTCATTCACTGAGTGAGTGACCGGCCTGAGGACAACAACATCTACCTCCTGTCTCTGTGAGTACGCTTCTCTGTGTCCGAGCTCTCTCTCTCTCTCTCTCTCTCTCTCTCTCTCTCTGTTTAAGCGCTGAATGTCGACAGGGAGCCGTTACTCCGGGCTTTCTTTTGTTTCCACTGTCATTTCCAGAGCCGCTGTAGTTTTTCTCGCTCATTTTCAGAAAGTCGTGACTTGAGAAAGCAGCGGCTTTAAGTCAGTCTTTGTTCAGACACATTTTCGCAGCGCGGCTTTCTTTTCGACACTTCTTTCTCCAGACACACGTTTTTGGACCTTTTCTGATCGGCTCTCTGTCCTTTGTTTTGTTTCTTTTGTTTCTTTCTGCTCTTTGTCTTCTCACACACTACTTGTGGCTTTTGTGTGGCTCTTGAAATTATTGATGATGGAATCCAAAATGTTGTTGCCATTCAGTTCTGTAAGTTTTAATTTATTTTTTTATATTTTTAACAATAATTTTAAAGCATTTTCATTCTTGAATTCATATAACACACACACACATTTAACCCTGTTTGTGTTCTGACAGTGGCTTAAATAGATGATAAATGTAGTCCAGTAACATCCATAAAATTGGAAAAAGACACTAAAGACGTTTTAATTATTTGCTTTATATATATTTATGTATTTAATGTTTTTTGTATTTGGAAAGAAACATTGTCAGTCGCTACCTGAGAATTATAAATGATAATGATATAAAAAGTCATTTACAACAAAGCGCTATGTTTCAGATCGTTAGTGAAATAAAGAATAGCTTTAACTTTTCAAAAATGGTGTATTAATGTGAATCAGTTTAATGTCGCATCGTTCTGTCGTTTATTAAAAGCTTAAAACCCCTCTCTTTTCAGAGTTAGAGAAGTTAAATGATCCCATAATAGATTAAACGTTGTTTACGTGTAAACCTCAGATCTCTGCCTTCGTTCCGTACGCGTGGTTTATGTGAATGTTGTCACTGTCCGTTTAAAAACATGCTTCTGAATGTTTGTGTTTTTGTAAATTACTACTTCATTTGAACACAGGAGCTGACCTTCACACCGTGTGGAAATTTCATGACGAAACGCTCCAAAAAATCTTTTTACTTTGAGTTCCACGGAAATTTAAGAAGGTTTTTTTTCTTCTGTAAAATTATTATTTTGGGAGATGCATGTTTTTATTGAACAGTGATGTTATGCAGTTATTCTCTGTCTCTCTGTCTCCACACATACACCACTCGTCTGCCGTCCCTCTGTGAAAGGTTGGGATGTGTGGGATTGGTTCTTCACGTTTGTGATGTAAGAAACCCTGGCTGTCTGAAAGTGTGCTTTTGAGAATTTTGTAACTTTAATACGTGTTTAATCCACTTTTGGCTACGAAATGAGGTGTTGTTTCAAAATGAGTTAGGGTACTATTGTCGAATTAAATCCATGTTCGTTTCTAATTAGTGTTGTAGATCTGACGCATTTCCACCAACGAGGAACCGGCAAGGGTCCAGTTCCTGAACTACATCGGCACATTTCCACCGACATAAACCGGTTTGTGAACCAGAAAAGTTCCCAGCTGGAACCAAAGAACAGTTGGGTTCTCAGCATGAACCGTGACGTGGTCCGTGGGCGTCTCACACACAGCGTTATCCCCCAGTGGAGCTGGTTTCATATAAATAAATAACAAGAAATTAAACAGGAACACACTCTGTTTGTGTGTGTTTCTGGGGCTGTGATTGTGGCGACACCGTAAGCGTTGGTCAGAGCCGCGGCTCTGCGCTGGTCTCGTTTCTCCACTGTTCACGACCTCAGCAGGCCGCCTCTGAACTCAGCAACATTTACACAGTGTTATATCTCACTCTGATCTGACTCCACGGTGAACACAGAATAAACAATGACCCTGTCATGACTCAGTTTATCTGTGACTATGGCGCTGTATTCAGCCACAGCAGCGCCCGTATCCTCGGGTCCCCTCTAAACGTGTAGAAACGCAGGGCCGCTTCACTGGAAAGAAACAAGGTTCCAAGAATCAGGAACAGAACCCGTTCAAGAACCAGAGTTCTTTTGGTGGAAAAGCAATAAGAACGACACAATTTTTGTCCCCATCCCGAAATCAGGCAAAACACATTCTCTGCTGATTTTTCTTTTTCCTTTTCTCAGGTTCCACACAATCAAGGGGAAATGACCCAAGCAGCGGCCGGTGAAGGAGATTGTGAATAAAATATCAGAAGAAACCCTGAAAGGCTCCATCTATGTCGAGTATGAAATACTGAACTAAACCAATGCCTGGTTCACTGCCTCTTAGAAGTCTCTCCTAATCTGGTTAAATACTTGGGAAATGAATGAACAGATGGTTTCAGTGTGATATTATTAAGTCCACTTTGCAAAATGCTAGTGTTTATTATTGTTTGGAATATAGGGGTATTTAGCTAGGCATGAGAATCATGCTTGAAGCTTTTCATAGCACTGTGTGTACTGTCAGGGCTTCAGGGCGAGCCTTGTTACCGTCTCTTTCCCAGTGGCAAAAAGTACTGACGCTCTAAGCTGAGTTACAATGACTTCATCAGACAACGATGAGACCGGAAGTGACGTGTCGGTGTCTCTTGAGGTCGGCGACTTCCAAAGCCAGTATGGTGACTCGGGGAGCTACTACAAATCTAAAAGCTTGCCCGTTCTCAACGGTGAACGTCCCCCTGGTAATGAGCCTTTGCAGCCAAAGCTGCTCAGCACCACCCAGACCTCCATACACATGGACCAGAGGTCAGGGCTCCAGAAAAGTGACTCCAGTCAAATAGACTCCCCAACTGGGATGGACTTTTCTCCCTCTGTGTCCAGCATGGTGGGCCTGAGCGGCTCGCTGAGGCCTGAGACCAGCAGGAACGGCAGCAAAATACTAGGCTTCTCCTTAGCCAGGCTCATGGCCTTTCCAGCACGGAAATACGTCAGGGTCATTCTCTCTGACTCGAGGTGTTTTCTTTTCTGCATGTGCTACCTGACTTTCATCCAGTCCTTGATGGTTTCCGGTTACCTCAGCAGCGTGATCACCACCATAGAGAAAAGGTACAGCCTCAGGAGCTCTGAGTCTGGCCTCCTAGTCAGCTGCTTTGACATCGGGAGCTTGCTGGTGGTAGTTTTCATCAGCTACTTCGGAGGCAGGGGTCAGAGGCCTCGCTGGTTGGCCGTGGGTGGGGTGTTTATAGCCGTAGGAGCCGCTCTGTTCTCCCTCCCCCACTTCATTTCGCCCCCGTACCAGATCCAGGAGGTGAACTCTTCCACGGGAAACGAAGGCCTCTGCCACAACGCCAACGGCAGCAGCCGGGACACTCTGGACGTCTCGTCCTGCCCGCGGGACCAAGAGGGCAACGAACACTCCGTCTACGTAGCGCTCTTCATCTGTGCCCAGATCTTGGTGGGCATGGGGTCCACTCCCATCTACACACTGGGGCCAACCTACCTGGATGACAATGTGAAGAAGGAGAATGCCTCACTTTACCTGGGTAAGACAGTTTCTCTCATACAAAGTAGTGATGCACATCGGTGGCCGAGATATTATTTGCCGATACGTTTGTGCTAGTGAGGACACGTCTCAACACTAAGCACTTTGGTGAGTTGCTCTGGATGATAAATGTGGTAAATATAAATGTGGATTTTTTTAGTTATCGTTCAAATATTGGAATTTTAGCTGATAATACAATGAGGAGTTGGTGCTCGTGAATGTGCAAATGCCTGTAAATACACAGCTGTGTCTACCGTATGTCAGTACGTTTTTCACAGTTTCTGGGATAAAATTTCTTCGTTGTGAAAACTAATTTAAAATATCAGCGATGCTCAGTACACACAGATAGCGGTGTAAACACACACACACACATCACACAACCCTCACCACCACAGTGTAGGAGCCCTTCTGATATAAAACTCATGAAAATAGATAAATATATCACTGAAACACAATGATAAACGATTACAAACACTCGCTCAAACACTCTCTCTCCCTCCCTCTCCAAAACAAACCCAGTGCTGCACTAATGAGCGCCCCTCTAGAAACCCTTCATGTGGAACCAGCGGTAAACCTTGGATCAAAATATAAATCAACTCAATTTAAAAAGTACAAAAATGTACAAATGCTGAAGAAAATGCGTGTCCTATGACACCCTGTGATAACAATTGTCTTGCTTTAATCCAATGTAAATTTGCTTTAATTATAAAAAGATAAAGTTTCGGTATCAGCTGCTTCAAGGTGCTAATTATCCGTTATCAGTGCATCCCTAAAACAAAGGGCTGTGAATGAAGATGGCTTCCAATGAGAAATGGCTCTGGAGCTCATCTGCCCTTCAGCTGCTATCACTTCATGATACTTGACCACACTGACGCATGAAATAAATAGACATTCGCCCTCAGACAGACATCAGTGTGTCTCTGTTCGTCACGTTTATTTTAATGACGTATTACACATTTTAAAAATAGTTTGAAATATTATACAGTTTTTTTTACAAAGTTCAATCCTTGAAGGTAATTACCTAAAATCAAAGAGGGGACATGTCAAACAGCTGGTAAAAATAATAACAAAAATATGATGATGTATGAGCATAATAACTGATATCCAATGAGCTGCTTGTTGCTAGGTAGTTTGTGCAGTTACCATCCACTGGTTTTTGTTTTTTCAATTGTCTCTAATGATATTTTCCTGATGATTTTAATTCATCGTTCATTATTATAGCATCATAGAGTCAGGTTGTTACTCAGCTGGTTGGACCAGGTGTGTTCGTGAGCGGTAATGTACACCACATCAGCCTCTAGAGCTGTGGTGCTCTATGTCCACTTTGATGGACGTGTGATACACCACACGTGAGCTGACAGTAACGCAGGAAAGGAAATAAGCAGCTATTAATGATGCATGTCCTACCAGCACTGGGACTGAAGCAGCAGATTTGGAGGTCACTAGAGGGACACGTATCGACACACAATCCAAACTCCAGCCTTTTTGTTTGACCTCTCTGACCCTTCAGAGCAGCGGTAACTGATATAAACTGTAGCTGGAGGTCGGGAAATATTTCGAACTTGGTGCATGAATCAACACCAATGTCTTTAATGGCCTCGAGGGAATGAAAGAAACACGTGGGAGTCTCACAAAAATAATGGTACTGACCTTTGCTTAAAGGATTACGAAGATATAGTTTTTGTGCTCATGGGCTCCCCCTACAGTTGCACGGTGTGTATTTACAGGTCCATGGAGCATCACAATGATAATCACGCCGCGCTTTCCCAGAAAATGTCAGAAATACACAGCAGTGGAAGTGTGTCCTTGTGGGAAAGGGGCGGTGTCTGGAGTTGGACAAAACAAAGGCTGCTGTAGTTTAATGATTGATTGCTCGGGCCACTGGGTTTGACGTGGGCTGATTTATTTATTTTTTTAAATCTGGACGTCGGTTTATCTCCAGCCTGGTTGGTAAGTGGGGCAGTTCTGTGTCCCCCAGCTACTCCCCCTCCCTCCCACCGGAACAGGGCTCAGAGGAGCGGCACGGGTCTCAAAGGGAGCTCAGAACCCAACACATGAACTAAAGGCTAAAAGTTTGGAGTCGTAATAATAATATATTCTTGATTGAAATGAATGAAATGACACCTCAGATGATTTATTATTATTGTTTTAATAAATCTTATGAATCTTATGAAGTTATCTTTTTTTGAATAGCAGGTTTTTTTGATGTTAATGAAACTGATATGTGGCTGTGGCAGCCGTGGCCTAAAGGATGGAGACGTGTCTTAAGGCTGAAAGGTGGCCGGTGCAGTCCTTGGGACCGACAGGAACACGTGGGGGTTGAGGGCGTGAAGGCGCAACACTGTCTCCTCCCTCAACATTCACAGCTGAAGTGGCCTCAAGCAAGGCACCTAAACCCAGTGGTACCCTGTTTGTCGTGGTGGTTTGTGCTGTGACTAGTTTTTGTGTGTGTGTGTGTGTGTGTGTGTGTGAATATCAGTGTACAGCTGTGACGATAAAAACCCATTTCACATCATTACTGATATCTGCCCCTGTGTAATATCCCTGTCCCCTATCTGTAACTCTACATAAAGATCCAGATTTCATACACAACATGGTCTGCTCGCTGGGTTCTGGACTCGTCCTTTGTCACCGAGTATAACAGTGTAGTACTGGGTTTGAGGACGCAGTGATTCTGGCTCCTTCCCTCGGCCTGATGTTGAGATGTCAGCTAGCGCCTGTCTCACTCTTCTCCCTTTTGGGTGTCCTGTACCGAAATGGGAATCGTGAAGAGTGTAACTATGGCAACCTGCCAACATCCCCCTCTCCACACACCCTCAGTCCCCACCCCCATGTGCAGCTGACGTATCAAATAACGGCATGTACCAGACTGTCACGGCTATTTGATTAAACTAAATTCCTACATTAAAATAAAAACAACTCGCTGCCTTTTTTCGGTACGAACTGTACGTGCTGCGAGTTATTATCTATTTCCAGTGACTTATCTCAGACTCTGGATGATTGGGTTTGGTTTGTTGATGTTTAAATAAGTCCCTTTTGTTGGGCCTTCTGTAAAACGCTGATCTCGTGATTGTTCTTCAGAGCTCAGGGTAATGTTCTAACGTTTTGTACCGTTTTTGTTGTTCATTCGACATGAAACATTGACATTTTGAAAATAAACATTCAAGGATCATTTCTGATATTTTATATATATTTATTGTGACAACGTTGAGACACAAAATGGCTGAATTGTCCCACTTTCTGAGGTGTTTCCCTGTCGTATTAATTCAAACCCCAGTTCAATTTGTCAAAGGCCTGAGGGTGAGGGGGAGATATGGACTGAATTCCTGTGTGTGTGTGTGTGTGTGTGTGTGTGTCATGAGCTCTGTTCACAGCTGCTGTACCCGTGTGAACATGGCAGTATGTTGCTGCTGTGTTATTAGAACTGGACTAAATATGGAGTAAATCTTAGCATTGTTTTATATATATATATTTATACACACACACACACACGTCTACCTGTATGTGTCCCTCTTTATTTAGTAATTCCCTCATTGTGAATTCATATATTTCCTGTCCACGAAGTAAAACGTCCCTCGTTTTGAGGTAGAAATGATGTTTAGATTAAATCTGAGCCTGTGATTTAACCAGTTACTGCCCTCTGATCTCCATCAGAACAAAGTAAGGCCATGCACCTTCACTCACAAACAGAGCGGGTCATAAGCTGTCAGCGACTTTTGAATGAAGAATGACCTCCTTATTGAATGACCAACGTTGTCTTGACCCTCCGCTGTCAATAAAGCTGCTTTTTTTTTTGAGGAATGGTTGTTCTCCTCCGACGACAGCAGGCTGTTTCCTGACCTGAGTTGTATGTGGTAATCCATTAGTAAAGTGACCCCCACTGCTTTCTCTGACTGATTTACACAGCAGTGTGTGTGTGTGTGAGAGAGAGAGAGATGGGGTTATAGGTGGGAGGCAGCTGAAGTGGGGAGTCTTGATTGGATTGAGTTGGAGTGTCTCTGATGCTATAAACTGGATGAAGTGCACTCCACCAGGCTTTGTTCGCCTCGTCCAAGTCTTTACTTCTGGTCGTGAATCTGCAGCGTTTCTTTATTTCAGCGTTAGGGCGGGGTGTAAATCACACGCTCGCTGTTTGTTGATCTGTACATTTACACTTAAGGCTTGAGTCTCAGAAATGAATGAAAACAAAAACAATACTTTGGACCTGAAGTGGGTTTATTTTGCTGGTTTATAGAGCAATGCAAATCGATTCAGAAAAACACCGTCTGGACTTTAGTCTTGTGTTCTTTTCGATGTCGTCTGAGAAATGCCTGGTTTCCACGTAATTTCTGAATTGATTCTTCTGGCTGCATCAGATTTAAAGTGGACGTTTTCCTTTTCCGTGAGTGAACACAGTTCTGCGTCGTAATAAAACATCCGTGACCAGCTTTGGTAAAAACACCACAAGGATCAAACACCCAGTCTGAACGGCTGTCTTTCCCGACCCCGAGCGCACAGCAGTGAGGAGCAGAATCTCTGGCTTTTAGCCGTTTTCGCTCGGTTCCTTTCCGTGTTCGTTGTCTGTTTTGCTGCGTTTAACCCAGTTTCTGTGCTCTCAGATAAACTTGGGCCCAGCGCTGTGATTGGACAGACTCAGACCTGGGCAGCCCCCAGTAAACTGACTGTGTGGTCTTTCACAGCAATGAACAAGTCTAGTTTTTATAATGCCCGCTTTTAAAAGTCAACATGAATATGTCTTGTTTTCACCTGGAACTCTTTTTAGCAAATATTCAGGCCCCGTCCCCACAGATCCGTTTATGTTTGAAAACTGCTCTTGCATTGACAGAAGAAAACAGATATTTTTGGAAACGTTGACGTCACACAGTATACCTTCCTCTGGCTGAAATGCAAATACCTTCTCACTCCCTCTACAGTGAATTCATGAGTCATTAAACTACAACGTACACGCAGCTGGCTCTAGATTTCAGACTCCCACATGAATAAGTGTTAATGGTGCTGAAATATATAATATATATATAATATTAAAATCTAGATTCAGTTGTTTTATGTCGTGTGTAGTGCACTACAGAGGGAGCATTGAGTGATTTGGGATTAATCACTCTGTTTCTTATGCCTTGTGGTATTTTGGTGCATCTTTTTAAGAGGTGCTATGGCCCCCTACTGGACTGGCGTGATAATGCAGCCGTATTTGTCTGAACGGGGATATTTTCAAAAACAGAGAGAGGAAAACCTTTATTTTAAAAAATAACCAGATCCGTTTGGACAGGGCGTTGGTTTTAAAGCACAGATTATCCAAAACAGTACAGAAGCACACGTTTACTGCGTATTCTCCACCCCGGCTCTACCCCTGCTCAGCTCCTTCTCTTTGTTAAATCATTTACTGTTCTCCTCGAAGTGCGCTGAAACCTTCTAGAATTGTTGAGGCTTGTGGTCTGAAGATATGCAGAGGTGGCTGTTTTTTTTTATATAGTGGACAGCCTGTCTGCTCCGTTTATTTGCTGAGTAATGGAGAATGGAGAGGAGTGGATGGCCTCGGTGGCTCCTTGCTTGTGGATGTGCTCTCAGGCTTCCGAGTCAGTGCACTGAGGGTGTATGGAGCTTGCTTCTGTTAAATTTAGAAAGAGAACAGCTGCTTTCAGTGTGTGTGTGTGTGTGTGTGTTTGCATGTGGGAGGACTCTAGGTAGATCCCATCCACTCCTGTCATTCTGCGCCATGGAAACTGTGATTGCACAGATTATAGTCTCTTTTGTCCATGTTTTTCTTGTGTTTTATTTTCTCTCTCACACACACACACACACACACACACACACACACACACCTGCCCTGGTGGGGTTTAACATTTCTCCACTGTGCCTGATCATGCACAGAAATGCCTTTCAGTAATGACACTGATGCCCCTCAGTCTGAGAGTAAGGACACTCTCTGTAACAGACCCCTGACTATTACCTGATTTTAAATGAATAAAGTCCAGTTGTAAAGCTGTGTTTAGGATCCAGACCCAGGGAAAACTGCTGAGAACTGGAGGAAAGCCTGGAGAGCTAAGCTCTTAGACACACGTTATTCTCAACGAAAGGTAAATGAATTAAAACTTGTGATAAATAAATAAACCTGTGTGTTTGGCAGCTTTACTCAGATTGTGTTCTCAGATGTTTTACAGTGGTTTGGATATAAGTGGTTCGTAAAGAACTGACATTACAGTTTTATTTCTATGTCGTTTGTTGCCTCTGTTCCACCGCTGTGGGCTCCTGGTGACCTTTTATACACCGCCACTAAAGTGGGCCATGGGCTACCGTTACAGAGTATAGCGTTAGTCAGCACCTGGGGATAGTGAGTAGTGGCCCACTCTGTCCCTCACCACGTTCTGCACAAATACACGGCACTGGGCTTGTTCTGCTCGGAACGGACTGGAAATACCAGAGGAGAGATTTGCACTCGGCTCTTGACATGAACACTCCGTTTTTATCCAGCGGTCTCCTGTTTCAGTGGCTGGTTGGTGTTAATGATGTTGCAGTCTTAGTGTGTTAATAAACATAAGTTTAATGGCTTTAGTGACTGCAGATTAACCCTTTGGGGTCTAAGGACATTATCTCAATTTTCTAAAATTTGTCTTTAAAGCACTTGTATTATAATTTATTACCCACATGTTTTATATCGAAACGTTCAGAACAATCTCAGCTCCCTCGTTAAGAGAGGCCCATGTGACCTACAGCATTTCCTGAAGAGATAATCTGTCTCTAACTCTGAAAAACTTAAATCAGAATTTAGAAAGTGTGTGGATGAATTGTTTTGGTGATTGAAGTAGTTTTATCAGAGTCTTAAAAACACGTGAATCCACCAGTGAGAGGCAGAGGAGGCGTGTCTCAGGCTCATTCATGGGCTGGTAACTCGGGATGTACAGTATGGCGTACAGTGGTGATAACATGCGATTGAAAGAGTAGCTTCTGTACATTCACAGAGTGTTTGAACTGTGTTTCTGCGCCGTGCTGTCGCTAAGATATTAACAGAAACATCACGAATGGTCGTATTTGACTTCCACCCCAGAGGGTTAATAACATTTAAATAATGAATAACAGTGGTTACTTTAGCCTGAGTGTGCTGCAGTATTCTCTAAACTCACTCTGGCGTACCATGATTTCTAGATTAAAACGGACTGATTGTTGATTCCATAAACGTGCCCTCGTTAGCAGTCAGCATTGCTCGACACCTCAGGGATTCCCAACGGTCGTGTGGCTAATTTCTGCAGTGTAATGTGTGTATTGAAGCTAGTGAATAATCCGATAATCATGAATCATGGATTGTGTCAGACTGATGAGCCTGCGGGACGTAACGCTGTGCTACAAAGTGCTGCAGTAAAACCAATAATAATAGGTTAAGTGCCATAATATGGTTGTTTTATAGCTCTGTGTTAATGGACAAAAGAATATCACAAATGAGAGGAAACCAGAACAGGGGTGGGTGTGGGTCCGGAGCCTACCCGCAATCACTGGACTAAGGCGGGAATATAGTGCTTCTGTGGTTTTACCTTTATTCTGACATTTGCATTTCAGTTCTCCCACTAAAATCTGAGGGAACAATGTTTACACCAGCTTTGGGCTTATTTTTACAAAATCCATTGACTTTTCCTGGTAAATGGCATCAGCTCAGACTCTAACGGCGAACTACAAAGTGATGACACTTCCCAGAGATCTGTTAAGAATGTCCAGTTCATCGTCTCCGTGTTAGATCAGGAACCAATTCTGTGCGGATCACACAGGCTTCAGAAATGCCTCTGCCATGGAGTAGCGCTCTGAGCGAGCGACAGATGATCCCCTGGCCAGGACAGACACATTCTATCTAAAAGTGCCATCTGGCTGTTCTGGCCGGGCTGTGTGTGCTGGAGTTGTTCCCCACAGACGCTGGACGCTGTCATGGCTGAAGGAGGAGGAGGCCGGGCAGTGGGGAAAGGTTGTTGGTGCAGGTTTTTCCCCCTGTTGCTCTGTTCTTTTAGAGGTGGAGGGGAAGGGACTGGGGGCTCCATGCACCTGAACCCTTTTGATTGAAAAGCACTGGAGTTTTACAGGAAAGTTTTTGTGCTGAAAAAAATGAAGCATGTTCTCAGTGCTCTTTTTTTAAAATGGCGTCCTCAAATATTGACCAGTGGAATTCCACAAGACTCGGACGACATGATACGGCCCTTCAATGGGAATTCCACATGAATTTCTTTTTAAAGTTTGCGTAGTTCCATTCACTGAGATATAAACAGTTTGATGTGAATCTCGTTTGTTTTAATGACCCAAAAAACATTAAAGACGTTCAGGATTCACTTTAATGTTTAGAACGTAGCATTAAAAGCTTGTATCTGCACTGCTTCCAAGCACTTTGATGACCTCAAACACCTTGCACACCCGTTTATCCCTGTAGAAGAATTAACCCTTCTCAGACTGTGAAAGAGACACATCCCCAATGCTAAAGCCATTCTATAAAAGAAATAAACTGTGGTTAATGTCTACAGAGGGCAAGCAGCAGCAGGACCAGGAGTCATTCCATGTGTAGTGTTCCATGACGGAAAATGCCAACTCCTGAATTCATCCAAAAAATTCCAATCTCCTCGTTTCAGCTCCAAATGATGTCACTAATCCCGGTGTTGTCACTAAAACCGCATCAGGCCTCAAGACCCGGCTCCAGAGGAACAAAGCTCCTCTTTCAGGAGAGGAGTGACATGAAGGGGCTGTGCGACCCACTTTAGAAGAAAGGTAGAGATCATGTCGTTTAAGTTTGTCACAAGCATGAGCGGAGGTCCAGGGGGAGAAGCATGTCGCTATGTTTTGTGGCTAAGACGCTCACTGTGAAGTCACTGTGGATTGACGCAAAGCAAGAATGAGTCAGTCTTCACCACCTCAGTTCGGCAGCGTGTTTACTCCGATAAAAATCACAGAACGGTCCCTCCACGTCTCTGTCCCAGTGTTCTGCTGAAAACTGATCTCTCGCTGATTATTAAAGGAAGACAAGGCAAATTCTCTGAAGTCTCAGAAAAACAAGTAAACACTGGCCTTTTCTAAGAGGTGCGTTAATCAGAATAACGTCCACCCTTATCAGCTTCAAATGCTCTGACGCAAAACAAGCCAAGGACCATTTTGTTAATTACATTCAGCCAAGGCTTAAAAGAAGGGATTGGAACAGGTTTCTGCGGCCTTCAGCTACGAGACAACGCATGATCACACGAGCCTTTACTAATGTAATTGTCAGTGCCATTTCATGATCAAAACCTGCCGCGCAGAGGAAAACAAATGCAGAACTGCTGTCCAAACGAGACGCTGCATTAGAGCTGGTCTGCTGACATAGATTTTTCATAATGCCTCCAGATAGGCACTAATTAGAATATGGGTTACAGATAATGAATGAATGAATTAATCCCATGAAACCAAACCAAGAACCATGTTCTAGACTGTGTTTCTGGGACGTGATGAAGAAGGATCTCCTAAAACACCTGCTTCTTTTTGCTTCCTCCTTTATACTTTTTATTCTCTCTTCTCTATGTATGTGAGAGAGAGAGAGAGAGAGAGACAGAGAGACAGACAGAGAGAGAGAGAAAGAGACAGACACAGAGAGAGAGAGAAAGAGACAGACAGAGAAAAGAGAGAGAGAGAGAGAGAGAGAGAGAGAGAGAGACAGACACAGAGAGAGAGAGAGAGACAGACACAGAGAGAGAGAGAGAGAGAGAGACAGACACAGAGAGAGAGAGTGGGAGAGAGAGACAGACAGACACAGAGAGAGAGAGACAGACACAAAGAGAGAGACAGAGAGAGAGAGAGAGACAGACACAAAGAGAGAGACAGAGAGAGAGAGAGACAGACAGACACAAAGAGAGAGACAGAGAGAGAGAGAGACAGACAGACACAAAGAGAGAGAGAGTGGGAGAGAGAGAGAGACAGACAGAGAGAGGGAGAGAGAGAGAGACAGACAGAGAGAGAGAGAGTTGGAGAGAAAGCGAGAGAAAGACAGACAGACAGAGAGAGCGAGAGACAGAGAGAGAGAGCGAGAGAGAGAGAGACAGACAGAGAGAGAGAGAGAAAGAAAGAGAGCGACAGAGAGAGAGAGAGACTGTGCATCTGCTGACTGGCTGGCATGGTCACTTGGCCGAGAGAGAGAGAGGTCCAAATGGATTAGTGGCCTTTTCTTAAAGGTTCAGCTTGGAAATGGCATTCCTCTGTTAAGCCTGTTAACCTGTGAAGTACGCTGTGGTCAGCAGTCACATGGAGGGATGTGTGTGGGAGCGTGAAAGCAGGCTGAAGGAGGGTGTGCTGTTACAGAGGGAATCCCGCTTCAGTCGTGGGTAGAAATGGTCATTTATGTGTCTGACTTTTTATAGTTGATTAACACTCTGATAAAATACACCCCACTGAAACCGTGCTCATCCAGCAGAACCTTTTACTGCTGTCTGGATTCAAGAGGTTTATCACTGAGGAGAGGTGTAAAACATTTTATTACAGACACCCACCTAATAAACGAACACGATCTGGATCATAATTTTGCTGATGATCAGAGTTTGGGGTACGGGGGTCTGTCAAGGTGTTATCTCAAAGATGATAACGTATGGAGTACAGCACTTTAACATTAACTACAGCTGGTAGAGTACGCAGGCGCTGCTTTAGACCTCCGTCATGGCTGGAAAAATAATACTCAATCAGGATCGTCCAGTGATCTAACAGATCTCTGGATCTGAGACGCACAGCTTTCACTCTCAACCACACCAACGATAGGCCGACTGGTCAATAAACCAATCAGAAATAGGGTGGGGGCAGGCCTTGGGTCTTGGCCAAACACATTAAAGCCCAATACTTTATACGTCTGCGTCGAACCTACGCCGTGACCTGACACTCAGCCCCGCGGACCACAGCGGCTGGGATTGGTCCGCTGAGCCTCGTGTTCCCGCCCACACGTTCCCCCCGTCGCGGTTTAAACGGTTTATATTGGGTTTGTTCATCTCATGTCTGAATGTTGTCCATTTATTTCCACAAAATTCACCAGAATCCATCATTTAAAGGGCTTTTTTACACATTTTCTCCCAGAGGAGCGCTCCCCTGGACCCCGCTTGACAGTAACGATGATCAGGGTCATACACGGGCTCTTTATGGATCTGAGACCCGGGGCCAACAGGTCGTGTGTTAAAAGTGTTTCGGGCGTGGAGGGAAGTTCAGGCTCAGGACATTGTTCACTATCAGCCCTGAGTGTGCCTCTTCAACTGAGGAGTTATCGAACCTCTGCTGAAGGAATGTTGTTAAGTGACTGCTGCAAACAGAGCTGAGAGAGTTCAGCGACTCCGTATTAGTGTTGAATCTCATCCCTGATGGTGGATGTTGTTGTTGTTGTCATTTTCTCTGTCCACACACAGCTGTGTCTGGGTTCTGGACCGACCGCACTCCTCATGTCCTCCAAAATATCATCATATATCAACAATGACACCATATCTTCATATCGCCCCGGGGCCAGTAGGAGGAGGGTCTTTGTTTAATGAGCTCCATAAGTCTATTCACTTCACACGTGTGATCTTTAGAGTCTCACCTGGGAATCTGGTACAATGAGCAATAAAGGGAGCTTCAGTGCCCCATTAGGTGGTGGCTGTAAAGCAAAAGAAACAAAATGGCACCAAAGCCAACAGTTAGTGGACACTGGAGGCTGGTCAGGATTAGAGCTGGTCAGCAGACTTCTGGAGGAAGAAAAACCACTTAAATCAGGCTTAATCTTATTTTTTTTTTGTGTGTGCGCGAGGGAGTGAAGGGATTTCAGAAGGCTTCTCCTCTACCTTTAACAGGAGCTAATACCAAGAAGCACTGTAATAGGAAAAGCCAGTTTGAAATAAAATGTCACCAGTGATACAAGTCATAATGCAGTTTTAATGGTAAAAACTCAAATTCCCTGTCGTTTAAAACGCTGAAATTCTCATTTCCGCTAGTGATAATATAGATCTACCAGCCTATAGCCATTCTGACTTTTCATGTTGATAGGATGGCATATGTTTAATGTAATTTTGACTAGTCATATGTCACAATTAGAGATGCACTGACTCACTTCTGATACCAATATGTAAACTTCACATACCTCGTACCGATCCGATACCACTGCTGAACTATTAAACCAAATAAATCACTGTTTCAGAGGCTTAAGGATTGACTTAAACTCTACCAACAAAAATATCCACAAAATATAACAAACTAACACAGAAATTGATGAACTGAAAAACAAAAAAGGAGTCAGAGGTCTTAAAAATCTCTTTCTTGTGACGCTGATACACACTGCCATTTGCCTTTTTGCACAAATGACTGAACTGACACTAACATCCCAGTAAACAAGGGACGTCCCTGGACGTTCAAAATAGGTCTAAAAGTAGTCTGTCTGTCAAGGACATATTATAAACGTCAATGGACGTCTAAAATCCATCTTAATCATCAGTGGACGTCTAAAATCCATCTTAATCGTCAGTGGACGTCCAAATCGCGTTTTATACAAGTAAATTATTTCGGGACCAATTAATAACGTCAATGGACGTCCAAAATACTTCTAATAGTCGTCTTTTCAATGTCTGTGTTCGGACGTATTTTCAACTTTCATTTTCAACCTTAAGAGAACGTTGATTAGACGGCAGTCGTTACGTTATTTCAACGTTGAATCAACGGCTAAATGTTTACTGGGTAACTCCTGTTTCCACTCTGTACTGATGCCTTTTGATACAATTGGTTTTTCCTATGAAACAAAGCTCAGTCTGATTTCTCACAAATGGCTACACGCAGGTTTTGTGTTCATAAAGAGAAATGTTGACAGAAAGCCATTACTCTCAGTGAGACCATCCATCGTTGTTCTACGGCTGCTGACAGATATTAGGAACTATGAACGATGTAAGAGCTCTTAGTTTACCACAGTGTGTTCGGTCTTTTATTCCTGGTAGATTTATAATCCCCATTCTCTTAAACACGTTTCTGTTCCACTGATGCCTCACAGTGCCACTAGGACACTGACAAATAGGGTTTGCCGTTGAGGCTTAGGTAATAAAGCAGAATCAGTGTGCAGTGGGGCGTCTGATTTGTTCTGACTGGAGCTGAAAGGTTTAGGGAGAAGGTCTAATTGTGATTAATCTAATACTGTGATTACAATTAACACGGAAACAATTTTCTTTACGTAATGTCTAGCACTGTTATTGGATCCAAGAACATCTGGCTTTAAACCTGAACAGTGAAGGTAGAGGATAAGACGTGAAGTGAATTAGTTTGTCATGTTTCTCACGTTAAATTTAAACGTAGGAGCAGTAACCGGGTCAAATATTCAGCCTTTAAACTGTTACTGAAACACTGGGATGGAGTTGGTTGGTTTTATAGATTCCCAGTGAGTTTACACTTTACTTTTAACTCATTCATCATGTTGTGGATTCGTTGGTTTTGTGGAATGGCGTGACTTTTATGTCCGAGGTTTTTTCTGAAGTCAGTGGTATTTTATTAATTGTCTCCCGTGGGGCCTTGGAGCTGACATTTGACATCGTGTGACCTTTGCCTCATAAACGGCTGTCCTCCCAAATATTTTTACAGTGCTTTTTCTTTGTAGACTGTACAATACAAATGTGTGTGTCATCAGTGGGTGCTCTTTAAAACGAATGATTAAATTAAATTCACTAAAATAGGGGTTTCTGAATTTTTACTCATTTATTTATTTTTTGACGAGTGATGTATTTCTTTGTATCTGCTTCTCTCTGAAACCCCCCTCCTGCTGTTTACTGCAGATCTCCTGGAAATGTCACTAGCAAAGCCACTTTTTGTGATTGCACACTCATCCCCAGCGGTCAGTGCGGAGAGTTGCTGGACATCAGCACTAGCTTTTTAGATTTGTGGCAGATTTGCAGTCAGTGTTGGGTGGAATGCCATTCGTTAGCGTTGGGCTCAGCAGAAATAGTGAATGGAGTCAGCAGTGCAGCAGGAGAACCCCTGAAGGGTAGCACCGCCTCAGCATAAGGAGAACCAGTCAAACACTCACGGCTGAATGGATGATTACATTTCTTTTGCTTAAATTGAATTTTTCTTTTTCCCGGTAGGGAAGCTTTGACGTACACAGCTATTACAAATCATTATCGTTTGCTTAGGCCTGGAAGGCAGTTGTTAATGTCCTTAAACGTAAGGAGGAGTTATTAGATTTACAAAGTGACAGTGTTTAATGGGTACATTTTTCATGCCACAAAACCGAACTAGAGTAGATTTTTATTTTACCAGTTATTTTAACAGAAACAGCAGCACACATTCATTCATTCATTATCTGTAAATAATACCCTTATCCAGTTCAGGGTCGCGGTGGGTCCAGAGCCTACCTGGAATCATTGGGCGCAAGGCGGGAATACACCCTGGAGGGGACGCCAATCCTTCACAGGGCAACACACACTCACACCTACTTACACTTTTGAGTCTCCAATCCACACCAACGTGTGTTTTGGGACTGTGGGAGGAAACCAGAGCACCCGGAAGAAACCCACGCAGACGCAGAGAGAACACACCACACTCCTCACAGACAGTCACCTGGAGGAAACCCACGCAGACACAGAGGGAACACACCACACTCCTCACAGACAGTCACCCGGAGGAAACCCACGCAGACGCAGAGAGAACACACCACACTCCTCACAGACAGTCACCCGGAGGAAACCCACGCAGACACAGGGAGAACACACCACACTCCTCACAGACAGTCACCCGGAGGAAACCCACGCAGACGCAGAGAGAACACACCACACTCCTCACAGACAGTCACCCGGAGGAAACCCACGCAGATGCAGAGAGAACACACCACACTCCTCACAGACAGTCACCCGGAGGGAACCCACGCAGACGCAGGGAGAACACACCACACTCCTCACAGACAGTCACCCGGAGGAAACCCACGCAGACACAGGGAGAACACACCACACTCCTCACAGACATAACCAGGAGGAAACCCACGCAGACACAGGGAGAACACACCACACTCCTCACAGACAGTCACCCGGAGGAAACCCACGCAGACGCAGAGAGAACACACCACACTCCTCACAGACAGTCACCCGGAGGAAACCCACGCAGACGCAGAGAGAACACACCACACTCCTCACAGACAGTCACCCGGAGGAAACCCACGCAGACGCAGGGAGAACACACCACACTCCTCACAGACAGTCACCCGGAGGAAACCCACGCAGACGCAGGGAGAACACACCACACTCCTCACAGACAGTCACCCGGAGGAAACCCACGCAGACGCAGGGAGAACACACCACACTCCTCACAGACAGTCACCAGGAGGAAACCCACGCAGACGCAGGGAGAACACACCACACTCCTCACAGACAGTCACCCGGAGGAAACCCACGCAGACGCAGAGAGAACACACCACACTCCTCACAGACAGTCACCCGGAGGAAACCCACGCAGACGCAGAGAGAACACACCACACTCCTCACAGACAGTCACCCGGAGGAAACACACGCAGACGCAGAGAGAACACACCACACTCCTCACAGACAGTCACCCGGAGGAAACCCACGCAGACGCAGAGAGAACACACCACACTCCTCACAGACAGTCACCCGGAGGAAACCCACGCAGACACAGGGAGAACACACCACACTCCTCACAGACAGTCACCCGGAGGAAACCCACGCAGACGCAGAGAGAACACACCACACTCCTCACAGACAGTCACCCGGAGGAAACCCACGCAGACGCAGAGAGAACACACCACACTCCTCACAGACAGTCACCCGGAGGAAACCGACGCAGAGAGAACACACCACACTCCTCACAGACAGTCACCCGGAGGAAACCGACGCAGAGAGAACACACCACACTCCTCACAGACAGTCACCCGGAGGAAACCCACACAGACGCAGAGAGAACACACCACACTCCCCACAAACAGTCACCCGGAGGAAACCCACGCAGACACAGAGAGAACACACCACACTCCTCACAGACAGTCACCCGGAGGAAACCCACACAGACACAGGGAGAACACACCACACTCCCCACAAACAGTCACCCGGAGGAAACCCACGCAGACACAGGGAGAACACACCACACTCCTCACAGTCAGTCACCTGGATATGGAAGATAATTAATGGCATAGTGAACACACAAATAGTAGTTTTACACCTGAACACCCGTTTTATTGAAAATGAAATCATGTATTTAAATGAAACATCGATCATTCCCCACTCCACATTATGTTTGGTTTGTTTGAGAGCAACCAGTTGCCTTTTGGTCTGAAAGCAGCTCAGACACCAGCTCCATAAATAGGATTACATTTGACTTTTTCTATTTTATTTTATTTGCTCTTTGGAGCTGAGCCACTGCAGTGCATTAGAAACTGCTGTTGTTATGAATGTTTCATGCTGTGGAACAGCGAGGGTTCCCTGTTTCCGCCAGAGAAGCTACAAACAGCTACAGGGAGCTGTTGTTCTGAGCTTTTCTACAGCTGGATTACTGCTGGATGGTGGTACATTAACATTTGTATTCACTGGAATCTGCATCTCGATGTTTCATTTTTTTAAAATGTATCTATTTTTCATGGTTAAATTGGTCAGAAACGTATATACGATGTTGAGTTTGTACTTGCATGAAATATTAAATACAGTAGAACAGGGGTGGGTGTGCAATATGAACACTTTACCCAACAATAATCACTTTCTATATTTACTTACACTTACACAGCACTTTGCTACACACACACACACAGTACACGTCAAAAGTTTGGACACGCCCACTCAGGGAGGGGTTCCTTTGTTTTTGGGCTGTTTTCCACATGTTGTGAATGTACAGCGCCAGTCAAAAGTTTGGACACATCTCATTCAATGTTTATTTATTATTGTTTTCTCCGTTGTAAATGAATGTGGAGGACATTAAAACTATGAAGGAACACATATGGAGTGATGTAGTAAACAGAGAAGTGTTAAAGAAAGCAGACTATGTTTTATACTTTAGACTCTTCACAGTAGCCCCCTGTCGCTTTGACGACAGCTTCACACACTCTCTCCGTTCTCTCAGTCGGCTTCATGAGGTCGTCACCTGGAACGGTTTTCAGTGAACGGCCGTGGCCTCGTCGAGAGTTAATCTATAGAACCGCTCCCTTCTGAATGTGTCTGAGACTGTAACTGGGGCTGTGCAGAGGTAGGGGCTGGTACACAGCTCTATACAGTGACTAGCTCCACTCCACCAATCACTGATGAGGAGGAGGAGGTGTGTCCACACTTTTGACGGGTGCTGTACCTGTACACAATGTCTAACTCACTCACTTTGGACAGTCACACATTCACATCTTTGGACAGTTTCACAGATTCATCCAGTCAGTTGCACGCACACTCACACTCTCTCTCACACACACACACACACACACACCTGTGGAGAGTTTCACACACTCGCACAGTCCCTCACACACACACACACACTCTCCCTGGAGGTGTGTGTCAGTGACATTACCTGCAGCACCACAGATTCACCTGGTACAGACAGTGTTTTTGAGGCTGCTGTGTAACTGTATAAAATACTGCACCGTAGCTCAGTAACATGTAAAGAGTTAAACATGTGCGTAAGCATTCCTAGAGGCTACTTTGATGTTTGTAATACGTCTGAAAGCACAGACACTATTTTTTTTTTTTTCCTCAACGTTACGTAACCCTGAGTCTTCGTACCTGCCTCTGGTCAGTGCACAAGCAGCAGCCGAGTCCGCTAAAGGAGCTCTTAGCCCAAAGCTATGTATCACTGCCTGGGAGCATGCTCACAAACCAGGGTCATCAGGTCACTGGGGCTCAGGGCGAATGTGGTCTGGTGAGACGACTAAGCCCGGGATAGTCTCAGTGTTTACTGAAATATGACCTTGTTGCCTTTAGTCATACAGCACTGAGATTTATTTATGTGTGGATGTGATGCCTTCAAGAACTGCAAGAAAAATAGTTTTTTTTACTGCTACTAATATTTTTGTCAAATATTTTCATCCAGCTTTTTATTAACTATGAAAATATATCATATTAATATTAATTTCAGTAGGAATTTTGGTGGCTGCAGGTAGGAAGAGTGTGGTGGGCCCTACGTGAAGCGTATCTTGTGTATGATTAGAATTAATAATAATAATAATCCACTCGTATAAAAATTTTAATTACTTTTTGACCAGAATGGAGTTCAGAGGCAACCAATTTTTGGGGAAATGTGGCATCGCCAGTAAAATAATTTAAATGTTTAATGTTCTTTTTTTATCCTCTCAGAAATAAAACTCTTTAGTCTTTAATTTGGTAAAAATATTTAGTTCTTACATTTTTGATGAGTAAGTTATGACATATTTCATTGTAAAGCTCAGTTTACTTGCATTATAGGTGTCCTGTGTTGTCTCTCTCTCTCTCTCTCTCATGTGTCAGCTATTCCCTTCTCTTTGTCTGATGGATCACTGATGCCCTTTAGTCTGGGAGGCCACAGTGCCCCCTGTGCATGTCATTAGCCTCAAAGTCAAAGTTGCACCTGCCCTGGGGGAAACAAACTATGTCATTTGGAGATTCTTGTGTTTTACCGTCCAAGCTTCAGGCACAGTTTACTGATGCGAGTTGTCTGACTCCTGAGGTATGAGGTTTGACTGTGGAACCAGGGAATATCTCTCACTGTTTACATCTGTGTAGTGCCCCAAGGCTCTGTTGTGGGCCCCTTCTGCTTTCGTTTTTTTTTTTTTTTTTTTGCAGCACATTCAGTGCTTTTATGTGGAAAGAAACTAAATCTGTTAGCATTTTTACAGCATTGATTTATAGGTTTTGATGGTTATCTGTTGAACAGTCTGTTATTTTGTTTTCATTTCTGTAGTTTGAGAGTTTTCTTTTGAACGTTTCTTGACATGAGAGAGGCAACTTGTAGGAAACTGTAGGAAAGATAAAGCTGTGTTTTACAAAGACATGTTCAGGGCTGTGTTGGCATTGGGCTGGAGGTGTGTGAAGACCAGGCCCATGAGGGACAGCTGTGTCAGGGCATGCTGATGGGGCTCTGTGGGAAAGATATAAGGTTAGGAGAAGACACTGCTGTGTCAGCAAATTGCCATGACAATACAGTCATTCCTGTTTTCATTGTATCCCAACACCACTCAGTGCCTCCCTGCAAGGTCACATGGTTGAACTGATCCACGCAAAGAGACCCAGATCAGCAAAATACTTCTTTCCTTTTAGAGATGATGGTTTTACACACCCAATGAATTAGAAGTAGTCCAGTGTAGGGCCACGTAGGGACTAAACAGACCTTGCAGAGTCTTGTCAATCCGAACAAAATACAAATGTCCGTCGCAAACTAGCCATGTGTAAAACCACCTAGCTGGAGTAGCAGTCATGTGTGTTTATCTGACCTGGCAGCTTGTAAAATTACAAAATAAAATGGTTTTTGAAGAGGTTCAAACGCTCCTTGGATCGGTGGCCGACGAAAGAATCCCGCGACAAGGAAGGAACAAATGCAGTCCGTGCAGCGGATAAGCCCCATAACATTCACCCAGTCAACTACCTAAACAACTCCATGGAACAGTCTGGGAGACAGGACTCTATATTTTACATGTCTGTCTCTCGAATGTGGTACGGTCCAGTTCTTAGTACAGTCCTCAGGACATGCCAGATGGTCCACAGCTTTCCACAGTGTTTCAAGTTATAGGTTAGGATCGAGCATCCTTGAAAGCACTGAGGAGCTGATTAAGACACACTGCTGTCACTTTTCTTGTAATGTCAGTTAAGACTCTGTCATGGGCAACAATACTGTAAAATACTGTCTAACCCTCTATTTCCACAAACGGTTCCAACGTCGTCATATGTTCAGTAACATTTTCATTTTGTTGTAATGGTTTAAAACAGTTCATATTGGATGATGTGTTGCCGCCAGCGACCGGGGAAGGATTACACAACTTCTATCCATATTTTAGCAGCCGTGTGTCTGCAGAAGAGACGGGAATGGAAAGAAAGGCGTCCTAAGATGAATGTGCCAGAGGGCATGGGCCGAGGAGTCGGAGTACATGCAGCATTGTATATTATCACATGCCTTGTGCTCGATGGTGCCCTTTTGGGCCATTAATTATTTCTAAACTATAGCCCTCCTTCACGTCCACTGAGACTCAGTAGCGAATACAGGCCTTTTATGCAGCTGAAAATGAAATCAATTCATTAAACATTCATAATTATTTTTATCGTCTAGGTCCCGGGGGTTAGGCGTGAAAGGTTCTTTCAGTGGAGCTTCAGTGGAGCATGTTGAGTACGAAGCTGTGGAGGTCTGGCCAGCTCTGTAGTGTTTCATTAGCCGGATGGTGATGGTGTTGTTGGAAAGTGAAAGGCCCCCTGAGGCATAAATCATTTTCTGAAGCTGGGCGCCATCTGCGTGCCCTTGCAGCAGAGTCCCAAACTGATAGCTTCTCAGCAGCATCCATCAGACACCTGCACAACTCAGAAATCCTGTTTGAATGTTTGGAGCAGTGCAAACAACTCTGTTTTACTTTTTCCAATATTTAAACATTGTGTAATTAAAGTGTATGTAAACCTTCAAATTAAGCAGGGCCCGGCCTTCTTTGAGAGTTTGGAAAATCACTGTTAGGAGGTGGAGTGCAAGTGTGACAGGGACACAGAGACGGGAAAGTGGTCAGGATTAGCCATCATGCTAATTAGCCTTATGCTAAACATGAATAGCTGAGTGAGGTGCATCTACGAGCTGTTCTTGGAAAGTCTAGTGTGGCCTAGGTCCCACATCTTGTTCTTCCTCTAGTGCCGGTCGCAGCTCTGATGTCTCTTCCAGGGCTAACAGCACTCTCCTCAGAATTTGCTGCTGTCCATCTTACTACAGAGCAAGCGGGGAACGCCTGTGTCAAGTCCGGGACACACGTTATGGGTGTTTACGTTTACACACACAGCTCCTCTGGGTAAACATTTGGTAAAAATGTTTGGTTTGATGTGTGAAAGAGGCTTGGGAGAGAAGAATCTGAGCAATAAAAATTGGTTTTATTGGTTGTTGAAAAAACACAACATCACCTATAAGTCTTAATATTCACTCAGCTCAGATAACAGGTCTAGTCTGGTGATAACAGGTGTAGTCTGTAGTCTGGTGATAACAGGTGTAGTCTGGTGATATCAGGTGTAGTCTGGTGATATCAGGTGTAGTCTGGTGATAACAGGTATAGTCTGTAGTCTGGTGATATCAGGTGTAGTCTGGTGATATCAGGTGTAGTCTGGTGATAACAGGTGTAGTCTGTAGTCTGGTGATAACAGGTGTAGTCTGGTGATAACAGGTGTAGTCTGTAGTCTGGTGAAAACAGGTGTAGTCTGTAGTCTGGTGATATCAGGTGTAGTCTGGTGATATCAGGTGTAGTCTGTAGTCTGGTGATAACAGGTGTAGTCTGTAGTCTGGTGATATCAGGTGTAGTCTGGTGATATCAGGTGTAGTCTGGTGATAACAGGTGTAGTCTGTAGTCTGGTGATATCAGGTGTAGTCTGGTGATATCAGGTGTAGTCTGTAGTCTGGTGATAACAGGTGTAGTCTGTAGTCTGGTGATATCAGGTGTAGTCTGGTGATATCAGGTGTAGTCTGGTGATAACAGGTGTAGTCTGTAGTCTGGTGATAACAGGTGTAGTCTGGTGATAACAGGTGTAGTCTGTAGTCTGGTGATAACAGGTGTAGTCTGTAGTCTGGTGATATCAGGTGTAGTCTGGTGATAACAGGTGTAGTCTGTAGTCTGGTGATATCAGGTGTAGTCTGGTGATAACAGGTGTAGTGTGTAGTCTGGTGATATCAGGTGTAGTCTGGTGATAACAGGTGTAGTGTGTAGTCTAGTGATAACAGGTGTAGTCTGGTGATAACAGGTGTAGTCTGTAGTCTGGTGATATCAGGTGTAGTCTGGTGATATCAGGTGTAGTCTGGTGATAACAGGTGTAGTCTGTAGTCTGGTGATAACAGGTGTAGTCTGTAGTCTGGTGATATCAGGTGTAGTCTGGTGATAACAGGTGTAGTCTGTAGTCTGGTGATATCAGGTGTAGTCTGGTGATAACAGGTGTAGTGTGTAGTCTAGTGATAACAGGTGTAGTCTGGTGATAACAGGTGTAGTCTGTAGTCTGGTGATATCAGGTGTAGTCTGGTGATAACAGGTGTAGTCTGTAGTCTGGTGATAACAGGTGTAGTCTGTAGTCTGGTGATAAAAGGTGCAGTCGGTGTAGTTTGTCCCTTTACGAAGCAGTAACTTCGGGAAGATTTTTGAGTAGAGACGCTTGACACCGGGCATGGTACCCTTAGGCTTTTATGTGGCTGTTGGAGACTCTCCTTCTTACTGACAATGCATTACAATGTTCCAATGAGTTTACAGCTGTAGGCGCCATTAAACACCAGTGTCTGCAATGAGTGCAACTTATAGTAGCTAAAGATAATAACAAGTCTTCGCACCTGAAGTAAAGTCCAGATTTGTCCTGATGTATAGTACCCTTCCCTTCCTCCTTGTAAAGGTTCACCTCCTGAAGGGGGAGGGGTGACATTGTGTGATATTGAAGGGCCATGCTCTATTGTGTGGAGCAGGATGTTGTGGTTTTCATGTCCTTTGGTCAGTCACCCACACTGCGGATACTCACTTTCTCTCACTTGAGCTTTTCCTCAAGAGCGCCATGACTCGCAAGGTTATGAGGAGTCGAGTTTTCTGTAAATGTTCTTATGGATGTTTTAATTCGTTTAATGGAAAATCCTAAAGAAAAAATGTGCATTGTGTCATTTTGAATTTTTGTTTCTTTTGGTCCATCTCTGAAATCTCCACACGTTGTGAAGGATAAGTGGTTGTTTCAAATGTGGAAATATAATGATACTTAAACTTATTGTGTTAAGAGTCACAAGGGTACAGTACCCGCTGCAACACGCACAGTTCCTGCCTCCATCAGCTCCCAGTGCTGAGGAGGCGTGTGGGGCCGTGCGGCTCATTGGGGATTCACAGCGTGTGCAGCAGTGACGTGGGAGGTTGATTACGACGGTCCTGTGTTGCATAGCCAGCGTATTCCTCACCTCAGAGCCTGTGGAGAAACAGCGTCCTGGAGCAGGAGCTGGAGCTCGGCCAAACATCAGGGCACTTTGAAGAGCCGTCCAGTTTTATGACCCCCTCATCCTTTAACCGTATTACTATGATGAACTGGGGCAGGTGATGCACTGTTACACAATATTACACAAATAAAATATGTGCGTTCTTGTAGGGGTGACATTCACGTGGATTATACAGAGCTGGAGGGGTCAAAGTCTTTCAAAGGTGTTAGAGAGACTTTCTTGTAGACGAACGGTCTTAAGGTTTGAATACATGTAAAATTGGTAGCACGTCTCTACATGGAACCAACATGACATTTATATCTATTTACTGAATTTTAAGGCACTGTTTTGTTTTTTCTGTTGTCTTCTGACTGTTCTTACTGTGTTTGTTGTGAAGAAAGTGCTCTGAAATGGTGCTTTTGTGTTTTGAAAAATGTAAACAAAACAGAAAACTTTCTCTCCGTTTTCTTCTGTTGGACTTGAAGTGGGTGGGGCTAAATTTGGCGTACATGACATCAGGTCTGCCGCAGAATCTATGGAAGTATATCTGTCTCATCGGACTCGAATAGAACTCGTGAATTTTCAAGAACACGTTTTCACTGTTACTATTCAAGGTTAAAAAATCAGGCTAAAAAAAAATCAAACAATATATTTCGAAGTTGCTCAAATTCGGTAGACGACATTCAGACGCCAAAATACGAGTTACAAAAAAATTCAGATACACATCCGGGACACCAAGGATGAGCAATCGATTCATTTGGATTTTCTCTTTCACCTTAAATGGTGCAGTAGTTGCATTCTGTCGCCGCTAGATGACGAACAAATACGAACACAACTTCTACACCGTGGAAAAACTACACGTTTAGCTTCCTTCTGCGGATATTTTACTCACCTTAATAAAGACACTGTTTTTATGTGTTGGGATCGGAGGAGATTCTGAGGGGCAAGTTTGTAATGGAGCAGTGTGTGTGTGTGTGTGTGTGTTGTACATTTCACAACTGCAGTTTAGTCATCTGCCACTTCTCAGCTCTCATCCCCTGCAGGGGCGTCCAAACCCAGCATAACCCAGAGGTTCTCTCTGGTGGATTTGCTTCGCTACTAATGCGATATTGTTTACGTTGCCATGGTGATACCACAGTGAATCATTCTAAAATATCACCTGACCTTGTAGCTCAGAGCAGCAGCAGAGAGAGATATTTAGAGCTGTTACATTTTTTACAAAAATGCATAAACATAGTGTAATATCAAATATAACGTGTGAAAAAGCTAATTCCAAGGACCAGCTTCGACAGTGTTGCTGCGCTACCTGGCATTTTCTTGATGGTATATTAAAACAACAGTGCTAAGTATGGACTTTTTGCCTTGACAGTAGCATTATTTCAGTGTGTGTGTGTGCGTGTGTGCGTGCTGGTTTGTTTGCGTATTTGTCCTTGGAGCTTTTGTAATATTTCTGAGCCTGCAAAATTCAAAGGCCACTCTCTCCTCTGCCGTGTAAAAGCAGGGCTTGATCGATAAGCTACTGTGCTGCATTTCAGCTTCCAAATAAGCTTTGCATATTTTCCTAGCTTTCAAGGCTGTATCTGCCACCTCGCTGCTCGAAGGCGACATTGTGAGAAAGTGTGTGAATAGGCTGTTATTAAAATAGCGTAAATCTGTTCACAATGCCCAGGCTGCTGTGAAAAATGACGCCTTTCTCTCACTTGGCTTCTGCCGTAAAGACGTATTTCCACTGAGACCCGTCCCAGATGATCACGGGTTTTTACTCCAGTTAAAGTTACAGTGTGCAGTTAGCAATACCGTTAAGTAAAGTAGACCTTAGATGACCACTGCTTTCCTTAACACTTAAAGCAAAGTCCTGTAAAACAATCTAGTGCTTTGACTTCAGAGAACAACTACTCAGAGGCTGAACATCTCAACACCTTCATGCTTCAGCATCAAACGTAATCTGTTAAAAACTGTGAACCCAATGCCGTACCGTGATGTGCACCGTCCCCTGAAATGTGACAGCAATACAATGGCTGTGATTGGTCAAAGATGAATCGAGGAAGTGCAGAAACATCAATAACTAATCTCGTACACTACAGAGAGTTTACAGACAGCAAATTCATAGTGAGAGATTTCCTTGGGCATTGGTTTGGACGTCAGGATTCAAATTAAAATGTGGAACAAGGGAAATTACAGACGTCTCTGAGGGGGAAGCAGAGACAAACGTGGAGAATGTGTAGAAGTTGTTTTTCTTGCCACCACATGTAAACTCCGCTATGTCCCTAATAGCACGCAGATTATAAACTAAAACTACCGCTGAGCAGCGCAGACACACACGTATAAACACTCTGGATGCTGTAGGGCAGTTGCGCAGGCTGCAGTTCAAGTCATTTCTTTTGTTGCTATTAATCAAATATATGTTCATTAACAGTAACGGATAAATGATGTACATCTCAAACCAGAACACTAACACTAACCGAATCATCCATTCATTATCGTTTAGCCTTTCATCCTGTTCAGGGCCACAGTGTGATCTTCCAGATATCATTGGGCACAAGGCCGGGACGTACACTGGACAGAGCACCAGTCCATCACAGAGCATCACACACTTCACGGCTTTTGACGATTTGGCACCATCCACCCAGCAGCGCGTGCTGCCCAAACTATGGCCATCAAGATTGCAAATAACAGACAACCTCACTGAAGCCTTTCCTAGACAGACGCTAACAGGACGAGCTTGGGGCACTGCTCACAGCTGATGAGGCCTTTGCTTAAATCGCCCCAGTGTAAGCCCATGTTCTCATTAAACTGGATTAGCACTGAGGCACTCATGAAGTGACCTAGTGTTCCTGCTCTGGTTGGAGATTTTTATGAGCACGGAGGTGGTCAGTTTATGTTTAAACAGAGCTAAAGGGGATAATTCTCCAGGGCTTATTTTGCTTTCTTAAATCGCTGTATTGGATCTGACCACACGTCTACAGTGACAATTGTAATATTGCGATAAGCATGTTATTAACACAGATGTTTCTGACTTTCTGAGTGTCCAGTATTGAAGCGGAGAGTCAGTTAGGCTGAGGAATTTTCACTGTTTGCTTTTGATGAGTGTGCGCTTTGGGCAGATAAGAGGATTTGTGGTCAGCCGGGGTGCTTTTAGGAATAACGCCGTCCCCCTCGTGCCAAAGCGTGCCGGGACATTTTAACAGGTCGTCTTTTTTAATTAGCTACATAAGATGGACCTGACCTCTGGCTGATCCGAGCAGGAGTGGACTGTGGTGTGTTTGGCTCCGCCCATAGCTCTGCCACTGAACTGGAGCTTTTCTTAAAGAAAGCTGTGCGCGTGTGATTCAGTAAAAACAATGCAAAGCCTGCAGCACAAAGCCATGCTTCAGCGCGTTTTCAATGAAATGTCAGTTCCGAACACTCAGACTTTGAAGTGTGGTGAGACTGGAGTGTGAGAGGGTTCAAAGACAGATTTGCAGCTGCTCTGGTGTGTAATCTCATGAAAAATAGGACAAAAAACAGTAAAACGAATTATGAAGGAACTCTAGTGGCAAGGCAGGGGAACTGACTTTCTTTCATAGCAACTGGTGGCAGGTGAGACGAGCTTTAGAGAGAAGTGGCAACAGTTCTGTTCAACATAATGGGATGCTGTAGTTCAAAAATGTTAGCGGTTGTAGTTAAAGTACACAAATTATTCAATTAATCAATAATTGAATTAATAGTTGCATTAATAGTAGCAGGAATAGTAGCAGTAGCATTGTTAGCAGAAGTAGTAGCAGTATTAGCAGGAATAGTAGCAGTAGCAGTGTTAGCAGTAATAGTAGCAGTAACTAGCAGTAATATTAGCAGAAGTAGTAGCAGTGTTAGCAGGAATAGTAGCAGTAGCAGTGTTAGCAGAAGTAGTAGCAGTGTTAGCAGTAATAGTAGCAGTAATGTTAGCAGGAATATTAGCAGGAATAGTAGCAGTAAGTAGCAGTGATAGCAGTAATATTAGCATTAGCAGTAGTAGCAGTGATAGCAGCAGTAGTCACAGTATTAGCATTAAATGTAGCAGTGTTAGCAGTAGTAGTAGCAGTTTAACAATTATAGTAGCAGTGTTAACAGTAATAGTAGAAGTAGTAGTAGCGGTGTTGACAGTAGTAGTAGCGGTGTTGACAGTAGTAGTAGTGAAAAAGTTATAGTATCTGGAGTAATTTAATTAGGAACTATGACAGTTTTGTGGGCTGTTGGTCAGCTAGGATTTACTCTTGTTTATTTATGGTGGATGATTTCTGGGAGCCATAGATCTGGGCTGAGTATCCTTGGACAGCCTTAGTGATTGTTTTGCTAGGCTTCTCTTGTCCAGAAACACGTGTTTGATTCATGCTAGTGAAGACTCTGATTCCTCTTGCTCAGTGAAGACTCTTGTCCGCTTGCATTGTGCATGTGTACATGCGTGTTTTATGTTTCGCTGGACGCCATATGATGGGCTTCTCCGTAAAAAGCTAAAACTTTACTGTGAAAAGCGCTATATAAATAAAATGTAATCGATTGATGGTCTAAGAAAGAAATACAATCAGTTTCACTTGCCAAATGACTGAAAGCTGAAATGATGCAGAAGTTAAAATAAGGATTAGGACTAGGTTTACCATGTTTTTTTTACATATGAATATTTTCATAGGTCGCGTAAACCTTGGTTTTGTGAAAACATAACTACTGTACACGTAATCTTCAGTGAATTTGCCAAACCTTGTTTACACATTGGTAAATGAAGCATGTTGCATTTCAGTGCTGATGAAGTCCAGTGAAATTCATAACGTCATGTTGAGGTCAGCAGGTGTTGTGATGATTTGTGCCTCTTTGGAGAAGCTGTGGAGCACCAGTTAAGAGTGAGTCGAGTGTGCGGTTAATGTGTAGCTTCTGACGTCTGGCACCTCTTCTCTGCGCTAACGCAGCTAGCAGCAGAGCAGTGAATCAGTAGCTCGATGACTAACAGGAAAAGAGCATTGAAAGCCTTAATTAGGCGTATAATGGAGGAGGGAAGGCTACGTGTAGGTGGACCTGAACGGTGCAGTAACACTCTGTGTGTGTGTGAGTGTTTATGAAAGCCAGGACTGATATACCTTGATGAAAGCCTATGAAAAAGTTTTTAACAAAACCTCAATGAATAATTGGAAAAATCTATTTTTCTGTGTATTTCAGCGATCATGTACGTGATGGGAGCTCTGGGTCCTGCTGCTGGATATCTGCTGGGCGGAGTCCTCATTGGTTTTTACGTGGACCCAAAGACCATCGTCAACATTGACCAGAGTGACCCTCGATTTGTTGGTAACTGGTAAGAGTCTTTTCCGTTTGTAAAATCTAGGTATTTATTTTTGACAGGTGCCTTATCTCCCTCAGTGAAGGCGACAGCTCTGAGACGTGTGGCGATCCTCTCTGCTTGTGTTTTCAGGTGGAGCGGGTTCCTGCTGTGTGCAGTAGCCATGCTGCTGGTGATCTTCCCTATGTTCACCTTCCCCAAGAAACTGCCCCCTCGCCACAAGAAGAAAAAGAAGAAAAAGCTCAGTGCAGACGACACGTCCAGCGACGACGACGTCATGAAGGAGAAGTCCAACAGCAAAGGCCAAACGGTCACCTCCTCCATGGGCTTTGGGAAGGACATCAAGGGTACGTTCGTTTTTTAGGATGACGATTTGATTGTACGTCTGAAACGATGGCTCTCTTTACTGTTATTTTGCTTTGCTCTTTCACTCTAACGGTCATTAAAAGGACATTTACATTCGTAGTCACACAGTCTCTTGAAAAACAGCATGTTTGCGTTCAGCAGGACCCTGTGGAGGTCTGAATCTGTGTGTTTTATGAACACAGTGCTTGTGTGTGTCACATGCGGTGAAATGATGTAAAAATGTTAGTTCGGCAGGACTCTCTAAACACACCGCTGCACAAAAGCTGTAGAAGCACCTATCGTGGGCTTCCGTCATGACCCAGATAGTGACTGCTGTCGGAGGTCAAGAGCAGAAGCTTTATCGGCAGCGCAATAACACGGCGGCTTTCCCGATTTCAAGGAACCTGTCTCCGCTGGAGAGAGCCTCGCTGATAAATAGCTGCGGCGTTATAGGGGAAAGAAACAGGCCGCCTGCTTTTTCTCCAAATGAGCTCCCGAGGGGCCGCCCTCGCACAACCTCATCTCACCGAAGCTCCAGCTCTGCTGACTCCACCTGGGAGAGCGCTTTTTTTCTGATGGCACAGACGCTGTGAAATGGTGCTTAATAAAATATTACAGATTGATGATACAACTTTAAAAGGTAGGAGCAGAAAGTGCGTAACCAACCCGTGTTGTTTCTCTTTGTTGATGAGGCTTTGAAAGCCCTCGATGAGAAATGGCCGTGTTTCTGAGTGTTTCACGCTCTTCGTTCATTAGGAGCAGAGAGCAGGTCTGCGGTTGGCTCATTATGTCCTTGTTATTTTTGAAGATTTTGTCTTATGTAATTCTCTAATGAGTTTTCAAAGAGAGTTTGGAAATCAACGCCGGGCACTGATTAATCTGTAGAGCTTTAGACTGGTGTCTTCTCATCTGAGAGGTTCTTCCAGGTGCGTGCACACCTCCATACAGTAAACAAGGACGTATTAAAGGGCCCACAGTTTACTTTTTACATTTCTCCTCTGTTCTTCACATAAAATGTGTGTTGTTTTATTCAGAAAAACAGTCACTGTCTTAAAACAACCACTTCCTTTTTAAAAATGAGTTAGACTTTTTATACCGTACCCTCGTGACTGGTTGATACATAAAATAAATGGGCGGTTATGTGCGTGTTTGTATTTCTTGACGTGATTAAGAGACCGTTATGTAGTTCAGTAATCAGAGACACTGCAGTGAGGAACGTGAGGACTGGGCTTTCTGGAAATCCAGAAATCTACCGTGAGCTGATCTGCTTGATTTAACACACGGAACAATGTGGCTATGTACTGCCTCATTAAATTACTGCTGCACACCTCCACAATGCACTTATTAGCCTTTGTCTGCCTGGGTTTCGGCCAAAATTGCTGCATTCCACTTCAGCTGAGTGATTAAACAGATTTCACTTTCAGTTACAGTTCTGGCTTCCAGTGATTAGAAAAACAAGATAACGGAGATGCAATTAATTCTGTGATGGATGTGTGGCTTTGTAATCATGTTCTTCTTCTAAAAACCTGAACAGAGCCGCTATTAAGAACCTGGAAAATACTTTGCTTCCACCACAGACATGGTCAAGCTGCATCGTCTGTTAAAGCCAGACAGTTTTTAATAAATGCATATCGGCAGCGTCAGTCATCTCGGTGCAGACGACAGCAGTCATGAACCCATCCCCCCCAGCAATCAAACAATCCTATATCTTCACATGCTGCTACCTTCTGACCTGATTAACGTTATTAGCATTACTGAGGCACAAAAGCCCCCAGTGCTGTGAGGACCAGGGTTTAACCCCGCCCCACCTTTCATAAACCCACTGTAACCTGCTGCATTTCCAACCCTTTTAGCGCCTGGCTAAGTCTCAGGATTTATGAGATGTTGGCAAGCGTTTTGTTAATTAGTCGGTGAAACGGTCAGTCTGTCTTGCTTCCAGATACTGGGAGGGTACTTAGTGAGAGGGAGAGTCAGCAGACAGCAGAGAAATTCTGCAGATTACCATGGAAATCATTTAAAGCCATACTTTAATGTTTTTTCAACATCAATGTACTCTGTCAGCTAATTTGTGTCTGGTGACTCAGGGCTGTGAAGCTAATCTGGCAAACCATTAAAGAAAGCTTACGGTACACTCCTCTAAATGCAGTCATGCGTTTCTATAAACCCCGTTAATTTCCACCGTTCTGTAATTTCAGTTCGAATATTGATAAAGAAGTTGGCTGCGTGCGTTAGTCCCATTCTTGAAAATAATTAGCATTGTCTGGAGTCTCCCATACGGTGTCTTGTGTTTTCGTGTGACTCTACTGAAAGTTATATTTAAGGCTGATACTAAATCATATGATGTATAGCTACAGTAAGAGACCTGTCAGCGGGAGAAGATCCCCTGTGTGTTCTGATCCTGGAACCGTTCTCTGATGCTCTGCCCTTGCTCTGAAAGTTACAGAGGACAGAGCCACTGATGTTGATGTGTTTCCTTATATAATTGTCTCTAGATCTCCCCAAGGCAGCTGTAAGGATCCTGAGCAACATGACATTTCTGTTTGTGAGCTTGTCCTACACAGCAGAGAGCGCCATCGTCACCGCCTTCATCACCTTCATCCCCAAATTCATCGAGTCACAGTTCGGTATCCCCGCCTCCAACGCCAGCATCTACACAGGTAAGAGACCTGAGAGGATGTACACCATTGTGTACACGTCCATTACTTATTAGCTACAGTAGCCTTTTAACTTTTAGTGCAAAGCTAAAGAAGCATATTTCAGACACCAAACCTCTCCTGGCTGTCATTAGAAAAATAGCAAACATGCCGTGTGCTAAAATATACTCCCAAAGCTATAGAAACGGACTTACTCCCTGAAATTAAGGGGTGGATGACAACCACAAGAGAAATATGTGAGTGAAAGCTTTACTGAAATGCAGTACAGTGATCCCTCGTTTTTAGCAGGGGATGCGTTCCAAGACCACCCGCGAAAAACGAAGAGGAAAGATATTTTTTAATGTATTTAACGAGTATCTGGACTTTTAAACCCCTCCCTGTTACTGTTAACAACCCACCCTTCGCATTAAACAGTCGTTCTATAATGTTTTTCAGCTGGAACTACATGTGATATCCCACCAGTTTCTTTAATAGAGTCATTCCTAAGCTGTGATTTAGCGTCAGTAAATTTCACTCGGATGTGGACATGAACAACACATGTCCTGTACGTAAGAAACACTTGTAAATGATAGATTGTGTCACCTACAGGCCCAGTCTAATACATGGAAATAATAATAAAAACATACTTTTGTTTTAATTTACACACCATAAGAAAAAACCCACAAAGTAGCGAATCCGCGAAAGATGAACCGCAGAGTAGCGAGGGATTAGTGTAGTTGTGAGCACAGAGACTCACGGCCCTATACACGTGAGAAAACGGCGTTCCAAAACGGTGTGGACCCTCTGACTCTAGGCCGAATGCAAATGCAGTGATGTGATAAATATTCTAATTATCACATTGTCGTCTACTGATATTTCGAGCGAGTTTTTCTAATGGAATAGACGCAACGCTTCATTTTAATTCTCACACTTTGTCTTTTGCTTTCTCGGGTGTGGGATCCAAGCTGTTTTAATAAATTGATTAGATTTAGTGTGTATTTATACTCTAGCCGTGTTTGAAATGGCTCCCTACTCACTGTTCCCTACATCTCTCACTGCAGGGTGCACTGGATTCAGGAGGGTAGTGAATGATCTCGGACCCTACCTCATGCGCATTTTTGACCACCCCCAGAGTATTGTGGGTATCCTGTATCCGATTGGCTTCGGACTCCACTACATAATGGTGGAACCCAAAAAATAGTGCACTCTATAGTGAATAGGGCACAGATTAAGACACAGCATGTGACTCTATAACACTTCATTCTCCCAGTGTTTGAGCCACACGTTCGTTTACACCTCAGCGAGTTGTGTGCGCACATGTGAAAACACAAAGGTGTGAGGAGTTTCCTTAAATGGGTCCATCCTCTCTGCGCTGTGAAGGTGGAGCAGATTGCTGCCGAATCTAGTGATCACACACCACATTGCTGCCTGAGGTAATGTCCAAACCTCTAGCCGGAATAGTAGCTCATCGGTGGCTGTCTGGCCACCGTCCAAAAACAGTCTGGACATCTTAAAAAGCTCGTTCCGT